>NW_020455673.1:110608-112141 GCF_003342845.1 Nothoprocta perdicaria | reverse complement strand
ATCTGAATATGAACTTCCTTAAGAGAACTGAAATATAAAAAAAAAAAAAAAAAAAAAAAAAAAGTTGTGTTTTCTAACTGGGAGGAAGCACTAGTTACTTTGATTCTTTTGGTAAACGTAGCAATATTCCACATTTTTCCTTCACAGCAACACCTCGCTACCTGCCACTTCCCGGGTCACTATTTTGGGGCTCCAGGGCTGATGAATTAGTACCCTGCTCCGCTAACTAAAGTGAGGAGATGCCCGTTTTCCCATTCTTCCTGCTGAGGGGAGCATGGTGAGCGGTGCACACCCAGAAAGCCAAGATCCCTGGGAAGAGCCATTCGGGAGAGCGGCTCCAGCAGAACCACCGCAGCCGGGGGGAAGGAGCCCGCGCTGCCGGCAGCAGCGGGACAAGGTTGAGCCACGTTGAGGGAGCTGCTCCTCACACACCTCACACCTGGAAGCAGTCGTCCCTGCAGCCACCAAAATCCCAGGGAAAACAACCAACCAGAGCTGGAAAACACCTCGTTCTCCAGCTKGTTGTGGTGCTCTCCACCTTATGCGCTGTGTATGCTGTGCTGGTGTATTTAAACTGTGTATTAAACTTAAGTCCCTGCATGTGTCTCTCCTTGAATACATTAGATCCTAAGAACACATTAATTCTTACAGGGAAAATTGTTTTGCTGTCCCAGCTACTGCAAAGTGCTGCTATTTTGAGGGATGCATCCTCAATGGATAACAGGTTATGTCCACACCAGGATGAAGCCAGGAATACAAAAAAGAAATACTTCCAAAAAGGTACCATCAATGGCTATGCTAAGGTACAAGGCATTTTTCTCTCATGTTTCAAGTTTTATGTGACATAAGCACCATCTTGAAGAAGTCCCAGTCTGAAGAGAAAAATTCTCTGCCTTAGAGAAGCTAGATGAGAATCCTCTTGTGAAGAAAAATAAACATAAAATAACGTATTTGCAGCTGTGGCTTGCACAGACTAAGGTAACAGCGCCAGCTTTCAGGGCGAAGGAGCAGGCCCTTGCCAGCTCCTGCAAGCCACGCAGCTCTGCAACCAGAAGAACCGRGTCTCTCAAACCTAGGCAGCAAGGGCAGGTAGCTAAGACCCCCTTTTTCCATTACTCACCTTATTCTACTTACACTCATCACGTAATCTTGCTGTGGTGCTTGTGCTTCTCTTGGCTTTGCCCTGGGTTTCCTGTGAGACAACCGAACAAGTGCAGGTCACAGAGGCACAGCACCTGCTTTTGGCCTTTATGCTTTAGGCCTCCCTTCCTTATGCAGGTTCTGGAGTGAGGAAGGAGACTACTATCATCATTTTGCCAGAATTTATTTTACCACATTTATAATTCCCTAAACATATCTAGTCCCAGCTGTTTTTGTTTTCTTTTCCTTTCTACTACCATGTTGTTTACAACTAATCTGAATCATTTATAGCAACAGAAAAATCTTCAGTGTTTCTCTAATCTTTCAGTAGTCCTTTTTTTTTTTTTTTTTTTTTTTTTTTTTTGGGTGTTTTTGGAGCTTTAGGGCTTATTT
>NW_020455673.1:74785-110544 GCF_003342845.1 Nothoprocta perdicaria | reverse complement strand
TTTTTTTTTTTTTTTTTTTGGTCTTTTTTTGGGTGTTTTTGGAGCTTTAGGGCTTATTTCGAATTTGGAGCAGCAGAAAGCTACCACTATCGATGACTGTCTTCTGGGGCCTGTCCCTCCTTTTAAAAGGGCTTCAAAAGGAGAAGAGATGACACCTTCAAGCCATGGCACTGTGGCATGACATGTAAGAGACAGAGAAACAGAAAAAAAYGAGTTCAGGAGGTTAGCTCACCCATGGTCAGCATCCGTGACCTTGATGCCTGGAGGCAGCTGGAGAGCCGAGGAAGCCTCTGCCTGCTGGGCTCTCCAGTGAAGGCCCTCGCCGTCCTGCTCTGCCGTTGGCTCCTTCTGGGCGAGGGGCTGCACCTCTCCCCGCCACAGCACGTCCTGCTGCTCTTCCTTCAYGTTCCCCTCTCGCTTCCTCCCACAGGTCGGTGTCACAGCGGTGGGTTCCTCAGAATCGCTGCTGTTCCTAAGCTGCTGCCATCTCCAGCACCTAGSGTACAAGCACCACTGGCCCCGTGGCGCTCGGTGGTCCAGATCCTCCATCTCCAGCCCTGCCCCGGTGCTCGCGCGTCACCCCGACTGCTTTGCAGGCAGCACATGCTCCTTCCCTAGGCAAAACCCAGGAGCCATTCAGTGCTGGTATGGGCTCAGTCCAACAGCCAGCCAGGCTCCACAAAGCCTTCCCGTACATCCCTGCTCCTCTGTGCTGCATCCCCATGGCCAACACACACCCTGGCCTGTCCATAAAGCACAGCGAATTCAACTGCTTCAAAAAAAGGAACCATGAAAATGCTTTCTCATCACCTTTAGCAATTACAGATACAAGAACTCTTAAAGCTTTGAAAAAATCATGGAAGTTCCATGGATTATGCCATTCCATTATGGCAACATTTCCTGAGCAATCCTAAGCCCACACAAGTGACAACTGCCAAAAACTGACCTCCCACCTCACACTAGGGATTTGGTTCTGAGAAACTGAAGCGCAGGCTGTTTTGGATAGAGTGAACTGCAAGTAGGGGAGCTGTAAGCCAACATACTCCACTCTGCCTGTGGGAACAGGGAAAGGAATCGAGGGAAGGCACAGGCCACACAATGAGCTCTTAGATTGTTGGGTTCCTTCTCCTTCACAGGCAGCAACGACTGAAAGCAGCAATCAAGGGTGGATGCTCGAGACCTCCACTGTCTCAGACTGCAACTTGCTGCTGGGGAAAACCGAGACACCCACTGAGCAAGCAACCGGTTACAYTCACCTGCCCTTAAATAAGTTATAAACAAATCAGGCATGCTAAACAAATTGCTGCTCACACACTCAACAGGCCCTTCCTTTCTGCTTGCTTTCTACTTTCGCCACAGAAAGAGCCGCTCATTACCAGCAAAGACAAAGGCTCTGCCCTCCATCAGCTGTTCTGAATTCAAACAACGCTGACCAGGAGCTAAAAGGAGGAGAGAGGTATCAGCCAATAGGCCCAAACAAAGTTTCTAGAAAAGACCACCTATTCTTCAAAAAATCTCTCTATAAAACCACTGGATGCTCTTTTCAGGGATTCTGGGTCTTTGATTTATTTTTTATCTCCTTAAAACTTCCCTGCCAAGCTGCAACTGCACCTAAATGCAGTCARACTGTTAAACAATCTTCCCATTTTACCTACAGACAAGTCAGACCTTCAAGGAATAAGGTCTCTTATTACCAGCCTAAGATTTTCATCTTGACATAATAGAAACCACACAAAAGTCTCTACCATGGTCAGCTCTAAGAATATATGAGGAATGAAATAAGCCAATGTGAGGGGGCCTCAATTAAGACTGTTTTCTTCTGAAGCCTAGGTGATATGATTGTGGCAGCAAACAGTACGTGCAAGATGCATGTCTTTCAAAACCAAGATGAGGCAATTAAGGAGAGAATAGAACTTCTGTTTCCAGAAGGGAGGCCTGACTCTGAATCAGGATAAATTCTCTCTCCCTCCTATAATCAAGAAATAGAAATGAATTATTTTAATGAGGTGGCTGAGGCAAAATAAAAGGTTTGAGACTGTAGATTATTAAGCTAAACTGTACAACAAAGCTGTTGATTTGCTTCTACAACTTGATTACTAATCATTGAAATAAACAAATAGAGCAGTTTTCAAATTAATTTTCTGGTAAAGACTTTTTTTAACCAAATGATTTCATTTATTTGATAGGTTTTTATTGATATTTGTCACTTTTCCCCAAATAAACCTTCTGAAACCATTCAAGCAGAGGTGGAGCTGTCCCGCAGAGCTGCGCCTTTTCTGAGGCGGTGCCAGGAAAGGAAACCCAGTGAARAACTGGACTGTGAGGCACCCGGCCTCGCACGGGCCTAAGGGCCTAGCGCGAGCTCTAGGCCAGCCCAAACCGTGTTTTGCCAAGCCCAGCAGATGTCAGATGGAACAGAGGAGCACAGTGAGGCCACATTGGCAGGGGAAGGAGCTTTGAGACCTATGGAGCCCCTGGGAAACAGCCCCAGGTCGCTCCACTGCTCCCAGGATAGCTTCTCTCATTGTAACTGGCAATTTAAGTCTATAGCACCCACTGTTCTAATCGTTGTGTGCATACCGAAGTTATTCTATATGTTATATTACAGGATAATACTGACCAAAGCTGTTAATAAAGCTTTAATAGCATTGCTGTAAACATAAAACTCCAAAAGAAACCCATCTTGTTTGTCAGAGGAGGCTACAGTGAATAAGCTCTATGACATGTAAAGAACTGTTTCTTTGTTTTACAAGGCTTACGTATATGCAAAGTACAACTTGTAGAGTTCCCAATGCCCTTCTACTCAGCTTTCTTCAGTTTTCTGCAGATTTAATTAAAATAGTTTCAAAGGTAAAATAATGTCCATTTTATCCAACCTCCAGAGTCAGAGAGCTGATAAAATATCTTTGCATCTGCTTGAAATTAGACTTCCCAGTTTTACCAATTTTATTCTCAGTTTAAACACAGAAAGAAAGCTGTAAACAATTAGTATAACAGTAGTTAGCAACAAGAACAGGTAACAACTGTCAGTCTTCGAATATAACTTAAGCTATGCCCTTTCTTATTGTCAGCATGGTCAAATACGTAAATAAATAGAAGAAGTAACACAAATGAAAGTTATCACTTTGAGAAAATATACGATATGTGGTAAACTGAAGTATCACATAATATCAGCTGTACCATTTAGAATAAGTATTTCCTGTTTCAAGTAGTTTGATGCTAACCAGATAAAACCTTCTATTTGTGTAGTGGATTAGACTTTTACTCACCATTAGGAATGTTTTGTGACCAAATTTATAGCAGTGTATTGAACTCTTAAATGTGAAAATGACTCAAGTCATTTATAGTGTAAGAAGATACCATAGGCACCATAATATAATATATATATGCATGTATATATATATTATATTAAAAAATATCTGGTGATGAACAAATAGTAACAAAACCAGATGAAAATTAAAAGGCACATCCAGGCAAAAAAATACTCAACGCAATTTTCGTGAAACTGTATTTAAAAAAATAATTTCTACTCTGCATGTTTGATTGGATTAAGAACAAATGTTCTGGCCCATTTGAATCTGCCAGGATGAAGGTCAATTTTGCAAGAGATGTTTAATTCAAATATCAGATCACTATTTTTTAATGCTGTTTTTTTTTTTTTTTTTTTTTTTAAATATCAGTGTAAGGCTTTTAACTGAGTAAATGTTAAGAGGACTACTCAAACCATCTTGCTTTTTGGAGTGCCTAGGAATACAACGAGCAATGAAGATACTCCTTGCAAAAACACGTATTCCTGTGCACGAGCAAGTCTTATCAGGTACTTGAGCGTCGCTCAGGTCTTGGAACACACTTCATAATCGCAGCTCTCCACAGGGCCGGGGCAAGCAGAAGGCTTAGAGTTGTCACACTCAAGATAAGGAGATAGACCTGAAAATGGAAGCAGAAAGGAAGTCATTACTGCCCTTCCTGGTTAGGGGCCGAGCTAGGGAACAGCTGGGCGTTGATGAGAACAGGTTTTTCTGGACAGTAAGTCCAAGAGACCTCGCCTGTTGTCCCCRCCAGCTGTGCACACTGTTACCAGAGCAAGGGCACACACAAACCATGTCATTATACATTTACCTGCTTTGAACGCGCAATTGCAAGAACAACTTTAATACTTGGTACAAAAATGATTACCTGCATGCATTAATAAGAGGTCAATTTTAAAAGGTCACAGTGCACTAAAAGGCAAGAACCAAAGGCCAAGAACCACTTCATATTTTATATATATTTATATACACACACTACATATATACACTATATAAACATACAATGTACATGCATACAACATTTAATAATTAAATATTTTATGTATACATATAACAAATATATATATATAAGTAGAGAAAAAGAGAATGGTTTAATGCTAGATTGAAAACAGGCACCACTACCTTATACAAAAAAAAAAAATTCCATACTGCTGCACATCTTCTGAAATAAGATCTTAACTATATTTTCCGAAACAGCCCTATGTGATGGCAGTAGAGAAGTTTTAAAGTGCAAATTTGACAAAAGCAGTTCTGAGGTGTGGAACAGAAAAGCAATTTTTGGGAATTTCGGAGCTATATAAAACTAGTGACAGAAGAATTGCAACAGGAAAAAATGAAAGACTAAGGGCTAAAGGTATCCAAGAACCCAGTAAACTACATGAAACATGGTTAGGTATCTTAAAACTCTGTAAAAACCCACTATATTTGTAAGTCCTAACTACATGTAGGAGTAAACATGAAAATTAATCACCTAACTATGTATCAGTGAATACTGGTGTGTAAATTTTCCACACTTGCTTTTTCTGGAATTGGTTCCAGCAACTACACAGGCTACTGCTCATCACATGCTGAAAAGCTCCGARGTACAGAGAAGGAAGCAGCTGGCACTAGAAAGTGAGACCAGTTGTTAAGTCTTTGAAGCCATAATCTGCCCCAACTGGCAAAGCAGCCTTCATCTTGAGAAAACAGAGTTTTCATAGCTTGGAAATAAAACTAAATTATAAGAATCCTTTCCTAGTATTTTCTTTCCTGCTGAAAATGTTTTGATTGTGATTGCTGAAAAAGCAGGTTGTTGCTTCTGCAAAAAGAATGCAAAATGAATGGGACTAGGAAGCCTGTCAGGGACATGTGTGCTCCAAATATCCAGTTATGTGGTTTGCATGGGCTGGTTCTACTTGTTGATATTTAAAAGATGCCACAAATTGGAGGATCTTTCACAAACTCTGCAATATCAAATTCCATGAAGTTWTTCGGGTGCTAAAACCAAAGTTCAACACCATAACTCACCTCCCGAGAGATGATCCCTGCTCTGCGTGCTCTGCTTCCCAGAACGAAAGAGAACTCACTGACTTGTGCCAGCCCTGCCGAGACGATCCATTTGATGTACTGGCTGCTCTTTGGGAGAATCAGGGAGAGGACGAGCACTGCCAAGACAAACTTCAAAAACATTTTGTTTCTTGGTTGTTGTGTGTGTGTTTTTGGAACAGTGCAATAGATAAAATAGCACAATCGACTCACTGCATCAGATACATTAATGGCTGGTTATAAAGTAAACCAGTAGTCTTGCATATAAAGGCATTCTTTAAGGTCAAAAGAAACAAAGTATACTGTGTATTATAAAGGAAATATCTAACTTGCTATAATAAAGATACTTAATAATTTTATCAGAAATCGACAGCTAGAAAAACAGATATTTCTCCACATGTAATGGTTTTTTAACATTACAAATGATCCTTTAATTTATCCTAAGAATATTTCAAACTTCACTCTATATATAAAAGACAGTTGTACAATAAGGATGTAATATCCTCTCTGCTATATCAAACGTCCTTGCACAGAAGTTTCAATAGGACATGTAGCATTATTATTTAGACTATTAAAAAATACATGAGAAAGACAAAATACCTTCATTATGACCACAGAGAGTGTAAGGAAGAGTAAGACTGTGAGTTCATATATTACAAATGTGGGGAAAACATGAAGCCCTAGGGGAAAATGAAAAGAAAAAAATTAATACATCTTTAAATATATCGATTTTAGGTAAGCATTCATACAAACATCTAAACTTGGTCTAAGTAAGTAGATTGTGTATTTCTTGGGACACAAAATAAAAATATGCAGTATTCATAAATACTGAATCAATGTATTCCACACAACTTTTATTACTACTATATTACTACTTCTGCATATGAGATAATACATATTCTATTATTGCTGTATTTATTAAAGTATTTATATAAATACTATTAAGTAAGAAAAAAAGATCTCCATCACTTTTTATTTAAATGAACTAAAACTTTAGTGATTTTTTATTGTTGTTAAAAGAGATGCGAATTCTTGTGCTATCTTCCTTTTCTATCTTATTTAGAATATACACAGGTCATTGCTGGGGGGGGGGGGGGGGGGGGAAAGCCCTGTATAATATTTCAGCTTCTAGGTGTATTTGCCTTATTTTTTTAATTCTCCCCAATGCATCTAAAGAAACCAACAACATTTCTGCTTAATCACAGGCACTTTCTGCAAGATGCAACCACTTTGCCTGCTGCAGGGACTATCAGAAACAACATGCCCGAACCATAAGTTGTACGTGATTGATGCGGGAGCACTTTTATGTATGTGTGTCTGTGTGTGTATATATATGCTTTTCTCCTTACACACCAATCAACAACAGAGAATCTGCAGAGCTGCAACATATCTCTTTCTGAAAGCTGTAAAAACACTGCAAGAAGATAATTTCACRGCTCTGTGTATGGATTGCTACATGCACCTTGTTCCCTGTGTAACCCTTCTGTATGAAATGGCAACGGGTGGCAGGGTGGGAGGAACAGGCTAGGGGGGTGGCGACAGCTMCAACAGAAAAGGCGCCTGCTTTGATCCCATGACCTTCACGTGGGAGCTGGAAAAATCACTCACTGGAATCTGGAAAGTTGTAACCCCCTGAACACCGTCCAGCAACTAGAGAATTRCACAAAGCCACATTGCTATGAAGAGATATACATATATCTGTATCTCATATATATGATATATATATATATCCTCACAGCAATGTGGCTTATATATAAATATATAATATAAAATATATATATTACAAAATAGCAAGAAATTCTCACATTGAAACACTTATATTTTATTCCTCGTGACCACATATGCGTTTTCAATAATCTTACCGAAAAAAGAAAAAACACCCATGAAAATCAGTGAAAGGTGAGGCAAGATAACAAGAAGCAAGAAAATAAGCACTGCCAATAGCATGGTAGTTTAAAATAAATTCTGCTACTATTAAATAAAGATAAGTATTTTTGAGAGCAGATCTAGCTTTGTTAAAAAAGAATCTTACTCATAGTTGACTAAAGCAGAGTGCATGTTTTTCCTTAGGCTAAGAGGAACTCGTGCAGGCAAACATAACTGAGTCCTGGGAAGTTCATTCCTTTTTCAAAAAAAAAAAAAAAAAAAGGCTGTAAAAGAAGCAGCAAAAGGATGTTGTTCCTGATAAATCCATAAAGGTGGCAATTCTCCAATCTAATTATTTCCATTGAAGAACAAGAGGTTAGCTTCCTGAAGCATATGAGGCATTCCRATCAATGCTCTGATTTTGCAGTTGCAAGTCAAGGTTTCACTAGTTTTCTGTGTAGCCCTGCAGACCTAAAGGAACTCCTGGGAAGYGCAAGTCGCCCTCTCGGTCTGAACRTGCAAGGGAAGTTGTTGGCAGTTACCTCAAGACATTTTGTCCATATGCACATTGCACTGGGGGTGAACGTGCACTCCAAATACTCTAAGCTCACATTTTCATACAGGTGGCCCCCACGCATACACACACCCTACATTTGGTTTGGTTTCTTGATCTCCTTCCACCTGCAGAAGCAGAAAGGCTAAAGCCTCTTAATAAGGGGAGAGAGGGAAGAAAAGAGATCCAAACATCACACCTACAMATAAATAAGTGCCTGTACCCACAAATGTAAGTGACAAACAGCTCTTCTCTTTCTGCTGTCTGTCATGTGCATGTTGCTAGTTCACCTGCAGGCTGGTCTCAGAGATGTGTGTGTGAACAACAGCTGGAGAAATAATATCAGCCTGATCAAGAGGGCCAACCAGCACATCTGGAATAAAAGATTTCAGTAGAGGGGCTACAAGGTAGTCTAGGGCTCTCATCACTGTTGGTGGATCTACCATTTTTAGTTTCGGAGCAAACAAAGTCTGAAGTTTACTTGGCATGCCTCTCGGTGTGGAGATCAGCACCATATTTGAAATATCAAGGGCACAAACCGCTGTGAATTTCTACACTAAAAAGTACAAGCTAATATCATTGGAGTGAAACAARCCTAAGCTGCTCACATATCATGTTCTGAGGAAACAAAAGAACTCTTCATTTGCACAATTTGGGAATAAAAATGTGGATTTCATGGTGGATTTCATGGCTATTCTAAAACTTTGTTCCACTCTAGACAAAAACTCGGGATATGGCCACAAGTCATAACAAACCATTATACAAACACACAAAACTTTCAAGCCTTCCCGACCAAACAAATGCCACCAGAAGATTAACTTCATAGACAGATGCATGAATACGGGCATTTGTTTTAAATGGATTTATCAGACTTTGTGATGAGGCTCGGGAGTCCCTAGGGACTCCTAAAGTGGGGGGGGAAAAAAAAAAAAAAAAAACTTCAATCACATACTTACAGCTTCAGGACCATCATCAGGTAGCATATGGCAGCCTGCCACTAATAGCAAGGGTATCAATTACATGCATTTTCATGAAATTTCAGGACTTCTCAGGAAGTCACTGAACTTCTCGTCTACATTGTTTTCTAGTACAGCTGGAACAGGGGGGTCCTGGAGTGACCCTGCATCACTACCAAAGCAAAGGCAATTCACTTAGATCAGCACCTAGYCTTTTTTCTCTGGCCAATTATCGGCACGATTTTGCAGATTCTTTCTATAGCAAGTTTTTCTTTATAAGACTTTACCTCAGCGCTGGATGGCTGCTAAACAGCACGTGAAGATCAAAATGCAGTCAGTCATCACCATGCCCTGGAAAATCCACCCTCAAAACCATGACGGATTCTCAGAAATCTTGGACAACAAGAAAAACCACTGAAGACAGAACTAGAGCCATCGAGTTCATCCTGGTACATCCGCAGGCCAGGACAACYACCCAGAAAAGCCCTTTAGCCCGACACTGTGTCTACCAGCAGTTCAATGCTTCTTAGATCATAGCTGGCAAATACAATAAACACAACAGCTACAGGAGATGATTAAGGCAATAATGCCAGGATGCCAGTGGCAGACTGGAAAAACAAGACCTGTCCCCATTTTTCTGAAAAGGAAAGGTCTTTCTTAACTGACCTTAATGTCAGTTTTGAGAGCTTGGATCTTCCAATTTTCTTTATGTTCCCTACAGGACAACAAAGCATTCAGAGTGAGATGGACACAGAGATGGACACAGAGAAAACGGAGGAATTTGCATGTCACATGGATCTCAGACCTGGGATCTGCTCCTGAATTCCGACTGGACAGAAATATCAGAGATTCACAGAAAGATATTGTGTGTTTGTTCTGGGAACGGTAGCACTGACTGTCAGCACCAACCCTCTTCTGAGAAAAGAGCCCGTGCTGTTAAAAAGGGTGGTCGGCATCTTGCATTCGGGGTTCAGTGCTGGTCTCAAGATTTGCTCCAAAGAGAAACACGAGCGGGGCAGGTGAGGATATCTGCACAG
The DNA here is from genome assembly GCF_003342845.1 of Nothoprocta perdicaria. NCBI lineage: Eukaryota > Metazoa > Chordata > Aves > Tinamiformes > Tinamidae > Nothoprocta > Nothoprocta perdicaria. The sequence goes on along the minus strand of NW_020455673.1, from coordinate 100,799 downwards.
CACACCGAGCCCTGGCAACTCCGTCAGCGAGCAGAAGTAACCCGCCTGCTCAGCCACGGCACACAGGGACCTGACACTTCATTTCAAACCCTACTCAAGTCTTACCATCTGGCAAAAAAAAAGAAAAAAGGGGGGGCACCTTAACAAAAACAAACAAAAACCATATCCCAAAGTCTACKCAAAAAGATGCATTGAAACAAAATGAAAGGAAGCAGAAGGGAAAAGGGAAGGCGCTAAGTGTGAGATATCAGAACAGCAATGAGGGAAAAGCATGRTCAAAATGTGGCTCCTAAAATCAGTCAAGATGTTCACAAAAATATTAGTGAGGATGAGCAGTGAGAGGAGCTCTCCAGCCTCAACACCGAGCAGAGGCGCAGGACGCTCAAAGAAAACCAGAGGCATCAATGAACGTTCAGCTGGAGAGTTACATGAACTGTGGCTGCTAACGGCCAACTGCAAAGGTATTTGACTCCTACTAATGTGTCTGAGCACGAATTTGAAAGCAGCAGCACTACACAGGGAAGGCTAAGGGCAGGCCCACCAGGGAAGGCGAAGGTCTGGCCCACTTCCATAGAGTGGAGATGAACAAGTTAAGTAAGAGAGGAAGTAACTTTTTTTAAAGTAATATATTCATAACCACATCTCATTGATATCACATTTTTCTATTTACTCCTTCATTCTAAAAGGATCAGGAATCATACTGCTGCAGTGAGGTACCATCCCACCCCAGGATCCCAAGTGTCTCAGGCTACCTATTGTGCTGGCTATAACAACTCTCTGCCCGAGGAAGCAGAAACAACATTTCCTATAGCATTGGCATAGTTTCACTTAGTAAATTTATCTGAAGATAATCATGACAACATAAAAATATTTGTGTGTGTGTGAAWATATACACACAAAGCTTTTCTGATAGATTTCTTCCTAAAAATTTAAGAAATGCATCACCCTATTCTGGTTTTCTTTGCAACATCAAATCACTCCTTTCTAAAACCTACCTCCTTGCCACACTGCAAAACAAACTTCCCATTAACCACAGAAGCTGGAAGTATCAAGGGGATTTTTTTTTTTTTTTTTTTTTTTTTTTTTTTTTTTTTTTTTTTATTTATTTTGCAAATAAGTAGCATTTTCACTTTTGTCAGATTCTCTTTTTTGGCTTTGTTTTAAATAGTCAGGCACTTCAACTAATTTTCTCATAAGGCAGGAATAACAGCTAGTTTTTCAAAAGCCACACTAACTCATTAGGCAATTATAATTTCTTACATTTGCAATGGAAATAAGAATCAAAATGGCATTTTTTGAATTTTGTAACAGAACTACTGAAGTTGGTTCCTTTCACGACAACTTAGGCTAGAGGGACTGTTACCTAACAGGCCAACTGAAGTTTGAGTATTTTCTTGTACTGTACCTAAATCTCATTTCTAATAGTAATCCCATACTAATGTGTGACGTCACAGGAGTGTAGGAGAGTCTTTTTTGTTCTGTATTTCACAAAACTAACTGTTGGTTCATGATTACTTGTCATGTTTTCCAATCCTGATAACACCATCCACTCTACCACTACATCTTTACTAAAACACAGAAACAGCTCATCTGTGACCATTTAGCAACAACTCATTCAATCTTTTTAGTGATATAGGCCCAAAAGTTTTACTGTAGCTTGCCAATTTCTTCCATTTAATTTAAAAAAAAAAATTCTTTAAGCCAATAAATCTATTACTCAACAATCTGACTGAACAGCAGGATATACTAGCAGGGGTTGGGAGAAACAAAATTAAGACTGTTGAACATTTTTTATTATTATTATTTTGATAATTGCTGCCAAACAGCTTTTTCTTACGTACTAATTTAAAAGCTCGTTATTTTATATGGGCACTATAGCTTAAGACCAAAGACATAAACGCCAGATGAATTATACTGATGCCTAAAGAATTAGCGATGCGCACTCTGAATAAGTACACAGAAATAAAGAAAAAAACAAAGTTCAGTAAAAATAGAAACAAACGAAAAAAAAGGCTAGTCTTGGAAAAATAGCCAAGGTGAGGACATAAGCAACGAGCTGAATTCAAACCTTGTTTTGGAAMGTTCAATGCCCCCACGTTGGACGTACATCTCCTCCACGATATGGTAAGGAGAGGCAAATGCTTTGCTGACTGCACAGGACCCAGAGCAATTACACAACATGTCTCCTTTAGAGAAGGGCATGTATGGATACATTGGGAATTTGGCAATTGAAAACAAAGATACTGACTGATTTCAAATATTTTCAAGATTACTCTGCTCTGGATAACAACCACGCTGAATTATTCCCTGGGCATCAATATTCCATTGCAGTAGGCATTCCAGTAGCCTGTCTGAGAGGGATCTTGTTCAATTAATTCTTTCTTGTTGAGAATACACAGATCACATTTTCCCAACTAAAGAAACCGTGAAAAGGATCTGCTTCTATTTTCATATTCTGCTTCTAGAGAAAAACAAGTCGTAAGAACTTGAAATCTACTCGAAATGGCAATACAATTTTCATATAAATTCAAAGTAAATTAAAAACAAATCAATCACAAAGATTTTTTCCCCCCCAAACTACTCCATTTTACCTTAAAATAGCTTAACTTCACATGTAAAATAATACAGATTAATAATGAAAAAATGATACCCAGGAATCGAGAGCACAACATGGTAAGTATTTAAGAATATGAGGTTACTTTTAAAAGTATTAGCAAAGTCAAAATATCCCTGGGGTCAATTCACATTTAGTTTTTTTTTTTTTCCCCACAAAATAACATCCACCTCCTCCCCCCACTCTGCAGACACAGAGTTTCTTCCCCTTATCCACAGGTTAGCACTATTTTGAGTAAGTTTTTCTTAGAAATTACCTATAGATGCAAAGAAAATGATGGCAAGAAAGTCACGTATTGGTTCAATACAGGACATAATCTCCTCAGTAACCATGTGACCCTGAGAAGAGATCAGAGCTCCAGCTAAGAAGCATCCCAGCTCCATTGACACATCCAGTAGCTCTGTGATCTGTCAAGGAATAACAGAAAATCTATTGCTGTTCTCTTGCCCCAAGTGACTTCACATTCCATTTTATATACGTTATATTGAGTGCAGTAAATTACAACATCTTTCTTTAATTTCAAAAACAAATAGAATTCAGTGCATTTAAGCGTTCTGCAGTGATGTATTTGTCCCAAAGACACACAAAACCAATTTCCTCTTCACATTACCTCTTTCCCCACAGAGGCTAAACCAAAAACAACAACAACAAATCCCTTAATCTACATTGTAATTCTTTGTGATACTCATAAGAACAGCACCTGATTTCACTGAAAAGAAAGAGCTTCTAACAATTGCATTATTTTCTCAGCCTCCATCTTTTAACAGCAGGGTATTTTCCAATMGTCAATGAAAGTAGAAGTTGGGGTAGAAGTGGTGGGATCAAAACTTTACTTTGGGGGAATAGTCTTGATTCAGCAGACACTTTGAGACATAATTCACGTTTTATGATTGTAAATGGGGGGTTAAAAACAAGCTCATGGGCTTTACTGAACATGGATGGATTCAAGTATGTAAACTGCTCATCTGAAGCATGGTATCTAGTTGGAAGAATTCACACTGTTCTTTATTCCTTCTGATATCTGCGTATGGCATTAGAAACGAAAGGTGAAACATGTAAAGAGTTCCAACTCCTAAAAATAAAGAAATGGCTCAAGATAATGCTCTCTTAGCAATAAAAAAAAGCAGTCTGCACTTTTACTGAGTATAAAATATGCTGTAAAACAATTACTTTAAAACCACGCTGCTGCAGTCATCTTGCTGACAAATGACAAAGTTGTTATTATTAATAGAACACTTCAAACCGAGGCCTTATTTCCACCATGCTAGTTTAGAATAAGCAACAACATATTACTGTACATTTACGGTCAACATGCACCACATCCTGAGTGGTGTTCAACGGTATGGTATGAAGCTAAAACTCAAGTGACTTGAACTAATGGCGGAGAGCAAAAGAAATGATAAACAAGTCATTCCAAGCAGTGCGTAAAATGCTATCTAAAAATAAAACCAGTCTTTTTGCAATTTTTTTAAGCAATAATGTCCAAATGCTCATTACATAACTCCACTTATGCTTATAGTGCTTAATTTGTTGCAAGACATTTTTTAAAAATTGAATTAGATCTGTCAAACAGTGCAAACAGTTGCTGACCAGGCAAAACCAACAAAATATCCTTATCGTCCATTCTGACTACTACACAAAAGCTGTCATTTGCATATGCTTATATTTTAAAACAAAAGGAATTTCAGTTTAGTTTCAAGTGGCAAAGTGTTCTTCCCAGCCATCCCGAATTAAAAGAAGGCAGATGGAAATTTATATAAAAGGATTAAATCACCAGACCAAGACAAAGATGTGTTTCCTATTCCAGAATATTTCCGGTAAATTCTTTTTTCACAATCAAATCACTGTGTTGTAGAAGGTGCACCACCTAGAYGAAGATCCCAAATAGTGTCACATTCTACTACTTATATATAATCCCCTCACGTTTATGCATTATCAGCTCCAGGTCAAAATATTTATAGTTCGTAGTTTAAATATTCACATTTAGATGGTTAGGTTGCCATTTAAGAAGAGATTTACAATCTCTTGGATTGGAATTGCTTAATAGTGTGTTCTTGTAAGTATCTGTTCAAGCAAACCACAGTTTAAGGATGAAAAAAAAAATACTACATGCTTGTTCAGAAAATATCAATCTAAGAGCAGCCAACAACACGTCCACATGGTTTGATCCCACACTGAAAAGGCCGCAATCCCTGTCTTTTGGGCAACCTAAGTCAAGGACAAGTTCAAAGACRCTGTAGGTAAACTGTGAATTTTGCCATTTTTTGTCTGTCCTCCAGATATTACATAACCTGGAGTTTACAAAATATGTTCCCTCCACAGAGAAAAATCTATAGCGGATGAGACAYATGCACACACACTCTGGAAAGGGCYTGTTTTATTGGCAGCAAAGACTCTTACATAAGCAAGACTGGGAAAGTATTTTGCATTTAGGACTCCCTCTCACTCTGCGCCTGCATAAAACTCCTTGCTTTGTCTTTATGTAAGAGGGCTCTAACGGTTACTATTTTYGGGGTTGTGCTCCTATTTCATGTCCCTTTCTTTATTTCTACGTTATAGGAAATGTCTTGTTGATTTGCAGTTTTATCTCTGTACAATTCAGTTTTCACTTGTTTTCCAAGGTCCCATTTTACCCTGTATTCAGACATGTCACTTTGCTTTCACTAGGATATTGGACTTCTATGAGATGTTCTATCACAGCAATAAAGAGGATAGGGGAGCTATTCCCTGGTCCAGTTGGATTTCAGCCATTTGTTCAGCCTGCAGGCTCTTGTAATGCATGTTTTATTGCTGAACTTTAATCATCACAGAAGCTTAATAAATAAGGGTAAGCCAATAACACTAACRAAATCCTCACTGGAAATAAATGTATGAAAATTTCAAGTATTAATAGCCTAAATCTGCCCAAGCTTAAAGGGCTTGCATTTTAAGGAAGCAAAAGCTCAATGAAAATGTAAACAGTTTTTAGTGAGCCTTGTAAAAACTCCAACTGTATTTGTATAATTAACTGGAATACTTGAGATTACAATCCTTCCTTWACCTTCTCCCCTCAATTAATAGAAAGGGAGTTGATAAGCACATTCGGTCACGGAGAAGCACTCCAGCAAGCAAGGAATTTCTAATAAATACATCAAGGCAAAAAGTATGCACAATTTCATATACTACAATAACAATGCCAACTTTATTTACATGCCTAAAAGCTGCAGAGAAGACATAGCTCTTTCCCTCCCCTTGCTGCCACCATCACAAGTCAACCACAACGCAGTCAGATTGGAAACCACCTTTCCCCCTCTTTGTACGCACATTCATACAAACGTCACTGCTATCCCTCTTGCCTTCTTTCTTAATTGCTTAATAATCTTCAGAGCCTTCCCATTAAAGAGGACAAAGCCAAACACTGTTGTTCTAGAGATATCTGATAGTGCAGCTCATTATCAGGAAGCTGCTTAAAACAACCTGCCCGTAATGACTGTGACCACAGAACACAAAACAACAGGCTGGCTGACAGGCCACGTGTCCCTTGGCTCCCCATCGGTAGGTGCCTCAACAGCACCACTTCCGTCGCACGTCTTCAATGATCACATTAAATGGTTTATTATTATTTATTATTATTAAATGGTTATGGTTTTAAAAACCATAACCCAGATTCCACTTTATGTTGTGACTGAATGGAAGGGTTTACCAATTTACAAAAGCAGTATGGGAAAAGCAGGAAGCTGGCGGAGGAGTCRGGCAGGATTCACTAACGGCCTGCAGGCCTCTAGCCCTGGTGCCCGACGTGCTCCACAGAACCCACACAACCGGGTCTCAAAGCTCGGCCAAGTTTCTGTATTGTTGGCACTCGACCTAAATCTTCTCCTGCCACCCCAAGAGGTGCCTTTGTACTGGAGGTGGTTGCATATATGCTGTATATATTTATATATGCAACCACTCCCACTGAATAAGCATTATAAGCATTGATATTTGTTGCATTTCTTTTCCCTCTATGCTATTTTGTCAAGAAGAGGTATATTTAAGATTCAGTTTCAGATTTAATCATTTGCAAGGTCAAGCAGTTCAGGAATCACAGAATGCTTAAGGTTGGAAGGCACCTCCAGAGATGATCTAGTTCAACCATTCTGCTCAAGCAGGGACACCCAGAGCATGGGGCACAGGGCTGCATCCAGGCAGGTTTGGAAGACCTCCCTCCAGAGAAGGAGGCTCCACAACCTCCCTGGGCAGAGGCTGCTCCAGGGCTCTGTCACCCTCACTGTCGATACTGTTTTCCTTAAGTTCCTGTGGCACTTTTGGTGCTTCAGTTTGTGGCTGTTTYGTCTAGTCCTGTCTCTGGCCACCACTGAAAAGAGGCCGCCGCCTCCTCCTCCTCACTGCCTCCCTTGAGGTATTTATACACRCTGATCAGGTSCCCCCTCAGCCTCCTCTCCTCCAGGCTGAACAGGCCCAGTTCCCTCAGCCTTTGCTCATAGGGCAGATGTTCCAGGCCCCGAATGCTCTTGATAAAAGAATTTTCAAAAATTGCTTCCATATAGGAAGTTCCCCATATGACAGAATATAAACCTTACAGTAAAACTGCTTGCTTTCACCATATAGAAGAACCTCTTTTGTCTTCCTATCCTCCCTACACCTTTCCACATAAAAGTGCAGAATCTGCACTGATTGGTAAAGAAACCTAAATTCTTGTTGGTATCTGAGATTTTCAAACTGGCAAACAAGAAATAGATCATATGTATTACATATGCTAATGCTACAGGTGAACCCCAATGTAGCATAAACTTGGATGGACTCCAGAAATCCAGGCAATACAGGAGTATGTAACAAGTAACTACATGCACAAAGCAGGAATGCCATGATATCATCCTTACCCCTTTGTCATGCATTGGAAAGGATGTGCCCTGCAGAATTCCTTACATGCAACACAGAGATCCAAAACAGGTATTTTTCAAGTTTCTCAAGTTTTGCAAGTGAAGCTCTGGARTCACCTTTGACTATGGTCATTAAAGCACTCACTCTCCTATTCCTCCTACTACAAGCTGAAAAGATTAATTGGAATTACACAAGCATGGAAAATTCCACATGTGCCAGCACACATATAGATTTGACCAATATCTAGGCTGCTTCTAGAAGTAGAAAGACTTTTGAAGGAACTAGAACAGTTTAGTTGTTTTCTTACCCACACCTTAGTTAAGGATTATGCAGGATATCCAAATGATATCTAAATATATTCAACATTTTTTCAAATTAAGTTGCTTTCCCCATCTCATTTTTATACCTGACATAAGGGCACGTCTACCAATTATTGTGTAATAACTRTAGTCACTATAAGTGACTATAAGTGACTATAGCAGTGGCAGCAAATGTCAGGCATCTGAACTCGTTTGCTCAGGTTACATGTAGAATCCTTTGTACTGTTCCCTTTTTATACATTATATATCATCTTCTTTCACTTCAAGAATATATATRTGCTTCTCTACAAAGGTTTCCCATACTGAAGAAGCATTTTTGTAGTATATATTGGACGGGCTCACTTAAACATCTTTGTGTATGCACATATATGTAGCATCATATACAGAATAAACTTTTCTTATGTTTGATGTGTCCATCTGGGCACATTATTTCCACATTCACTTAGATTACTYCCTGTAGGCTACATTTTTAATGAAAGCAAGACTGTTCCTTCATACCATAATATGTTATGCTTTTGCTGTTTTCATTAAAGGTGTTTCACAGATACTGGGTCTACTTGCTAGAAAGTAGAAACAAGAAAATAATTTGGGCTACTTATTTAATATTTCAGCTACTTGGTACACTTGTTTGGAATACAAATATCTTTTTATGATAGCATTTTTATAACCTATAAAATACAAATAGAAAAAAAAATGTAAAGTTATTCTCTCACTAACTTCTTCCTTGGCTTTCATCCTGAATAACAACAACTTTATTGGCTCTGTAACAATTACATTAATAGCCTAGCAAAAAAGCTGTATGAACAGGTTTTTAATTTTTTTTTTTTTTTCCAGAATATCTCAAAGAGGGCATAACAATCTGCAGATCCATGATAACAGTGTTCCAAACCCATACCATTATCAGGGACTGTCATGTTCTATTCTCTAACAGAACAGTTTGCCAGAGGGCTGAAACATGAGATGGAAACCAATGGTAGGAAGACGCTGCGCAGGAAAAAAAAAAAAAAATAAGCCCAGAACAGATATCAGAACATTCAAAAATGGTTTTTGCCCTGAAGAGTTATGATAGGACTCCTAATAAAGCACTATTCTGTCTTTTAAAATATTCAACTTTATGCATAGGGGCTGCATGCCACATTTTAGGCAAAACTGCCAAACATTACGGAATTTCTTTAATTTCTCATTTCAGTCCCAAATTATCTACCACGAAGGGAAACTATTTTGTAATTCAAACTATGTTAAGAATTTGCCATTCAGAAAGGTAAATAAATTCAATAGATAACTGTGCACAACCATTATCAGTAATTCAAAACTCATCCTGATTTTTCAAATGCATGAAATACCCCAAAAATAAGACTGTAATCATGATTAATTGACTTTATTAAAAGTTACCCACAGAAGTTTAGCCTATTGACATTGAAATCTTATCAGCTACTACTCACCTGTGCTGTGGTTCACATCAGTCACTTGTGCATTTTGATTTTAAGCATTTTAAAGCCAAGCAATTAACTACAGAAATACATGGTTATGCAGCAACTGTAAACATGATGGTTTTGCAATACTGATGCACTATAAAACATTTATATTTTTTAAATATTAATTTAAATGATTACCGTTAACATAAGGAAGATGAATGCAGATACTCCTAGAATGAGGATTTCTTTATTCCCTTTGCTTTCCATATGCAACTTGCGATAATACGGTCCTATGAGATAAGTCTTTATAACAAGACATATAAGAAAAACAGCAGCCAGAGAAAAGAGAATTTGGCCAATCAATAGCAGTATTCTCAGTATTTCCTTGACAATGCTGAAATAGAAAAACAAACAATAATTTCTTCAAACTGCTCATGCCCCTAAATCAGAGTCACTAAAGTGAGACTATGTAATTGCACAGATGTTCAGAATTACCATAGCTACCTACCACAGGTATCCAGAGTAAGGTATTTAGAGACACAAGCAAACACCATGAATACTAATTCTGCCAAATGCCCAGAATTTACTTCTGAGCTGTTTCAAAATCAGCAAAAAAAAAAAAAAAAAAAATATTGTTAGTTGAACTGCAGCATTAGCAGGCTCAACAATTCTATTTCAGTCTTTGATAGGAATACCTCTCGAGTGAACAAAGTAGCTCTGAAGAATTTTCCTTATTTTCAACAAAAATAATCTTCATTAGTAGTTTTAATCTAATTTTTTGGTAGGACAAAGGTATCCAGAGCAGAAAGCATATTCTCACATAACACTGTAATTACAGATAGTAAAGGAAACTCAGAGAATAAAGCATGCTTTTTTCTAGAATCTAACATTTTAAGGGCAGCTTTCTTATATTCATACTTCCAATCAGCGCACCAAATGGGAAATGGGGGKCATACAGACAGGAATTTCTTTACCTGGAATAGGTGCTTGCTCCTGCTTGAATAAGTGTAGGCATGACAGCTATAAACAAACCAAGCTGCACATCCTGCATCACCAACATGCCCAGTAACACGCTGCTGTAGTCAATGTCCCCTGTACGCCAAAAATAAAAGAAAGTCATTGAAACAYATATCAGAATCTACAAATGCTTTCAGTGATCAGATGCCTAGAAATGTCTTCATCACAAGGAGGCTAAGCATGGTTCTCACTAGGCTGAGAACATTCAAAACATTCTGTTTTTTTCCATCATTAGGTAAACCACATCTATAAAACACTCATACCATGCTTCTGCTATACAATAAAACACAACCTTTACATAGCAGTTAAGCACTAGTTATGCACTTACTGTAATTTCTSTATTGGAAACTCAGTGTGCAGCATAATGGGCACAGTCAAGAGACTGAATGTGTAAAATACTTTCTTTGAATGTAATGAATAATAGTATACCTGAATAATATAATTGATATTCACTGGACTACAAATTTCCTAAAGATCTAAAAAAGGCCTTAATGTCTCATATGTACAGCAGGTTCAAGGGGAAGAATGAAAGTTAGCAAAACTTTTGAAAAGAAATATTTAGGAAACATTTAGGAAGCTAGCAACTGAAAGGACTCGAGACTACCCAAGCTGGTCTGAGTCTGCAGAAGAAGGATGTGAATTACTGCAGGTAGCTTTTCTGCCTTGATGACAGACTGGGAGCAATGGTATAATTTGCTAACTTCTTAAAAGAGCAAGAATTCCAGACTTCAATCCATAACACTGGTCAGTGTTCGAGAAGAATGAATCCTTATAAAGCAGGCTTGACAATGTTTATGAAAGACARCCAAATAAACACTAATTTGATTTGACAGATGCCTAGCTATTGTCAAGTTTCACTGTACATTCCACAGTACTTTACAGTAAATTTTACAGTAGCCTCTATTTAAAACCAACCTACCTTCTTTATCTCCTCGAACACTCCCTGCAAGGAATCTTGACACCAGCGGTGTGCTCGATAAAGACAAGCAGGTGGAAATAAAGACACTTTGCGTTGGTCTAATTTGGAGCAAGTGTCCCCATAACAAACCAAAGGCAATCATCAGCACTGTCATGTAGCAGGGTCCTTGCAAAGATATCTTCCATACCTGGAGAAGAAAACAAATTCCKTTTATAAAGTCTGAGATTTTTCTCAATGGCATGTTACAAAGCTTTTAAGTGTAAATAACCAAAATTGCAGGGCTTAAGGCTGCCGAGCTTGTCCACAGAAGTAACGGGCTCTCACCCTATACGTTCTACAACTCTAAAGATATTACAGATATCACAGACTATATTTCATTCCAGGGCTCGTTACCCCAAATTGATAAATTTTCTGGAGCAAAAAGACCAATAAATGAAGAATGAAAGCTCTGATATGAACTGAACTATATAAATATCAAATAGAAAATCAATTATTTAATGTGATTTCAATTAAAAAAACAGTAGACATGGTGAGGACCATTGTCAATAAGAGCAGTCCACTCTGTAGTGAGGCACACACAACTTTCAAATGACTTGAGCACCAGTAAAAATTTAGGTATCACAGTTCAGGAACCTCTGAATTACTAAATGTACTAAAAGATTTTTATCTTTGACTAAAAATAGCAGTTTAAGTGGAATGCTTATAAACTTCAATATATATTTCAATGAAGTCTCTTATAGTCTCATGGACTAACAATCACAACCACAATTTAGGGACAAATCACACAATGCATGTACTCTTTTAATAGCGGAAAATACAGCTGAAAAATATTTTAAAAATGTAAATATGTACATGTAAAATATGTAAAAAAATGTAAAAGATTATAGCTTTTTTTTTTTTTTTCTTACACATTTTTTTAATTACCAGACTGGCAAAGCACCACTGGACACTGCATCACAGCAACCGGATTGGCTGGACAGCAAAGATTAACTGAAATAAATTGCACRAGAACTTTCCAGCAATCAAACTGTTTATCTAAAATGGAAAGGAATGGCAAAGATTTTTTGAAGCATCAAGTAAATAATGCACCATTTTCTTTCCAAAGACTTAAAATGAAGAAGTAAATATCATATTAGTCTTTAATTAAAAAGTTATCCTGCAGTGTTATAGACAGAGCATAAAAATATGAAGCAATCCCAATTAGATGGTTTAATTCCTAAAGTTCAAGTTAGGCAGAAGCACTGTAARGAAATACCTTTCTTAATCTTTCGGGAGAAAATTCCAGACCAACTAGAAAGAGAGTGAAGAATACACCAAACTCTCCTAATGTCTCCACCTGTACAATAGACTRTTAAAAAATAAAAGAAAAATCAGTGCATAGCAGTGTACTTTCAACACAGATTACAAGTCTGTTTTCAATACAAACAATTTATTACGTTTCCATAGGTCATTCGGGCTTACCGGTCATATGACATYAAAAATTTTCTCAGTATCTTGAGGATTTGAAATATTATTCCCATGACACRTTTGCAACTACACAATTGTTTGAACAATGCTGCTCACCCAAATGCATATGTTCTTAYCTTAAACTAGGTAAGTTTTCTTTTTTGTGCAACATAAATAGGTAAGTTTTGTTTGCATGTTATTAAATGCCAAGGTTACGTTCCAGGAGTTACTCCTGGCCAGTCATTCTCTCCATGCTATGGACTCCAGGTATTTATCTCTCAGAGCAGGCTGGAACAACCACCAGCCTCTCCTCCTCAGAGGAAGTACAGGGCTGTGAGAGCAGGAAAAGCAGATGCCTATTATTTCTTTTCAACATTATCTAGAGTCCAAAGCAGAGGAGGACAGGGAATATCCTTGCTCACAGAGCAGCAGAATATGGGGAAGAGCTCCCACCCACCAGATGAGAATCTGCCCGCCTGCCTCTGCAGTTCCTCCCACACTCCACATTTTTAAGAAATGCGGAAGACTAACAGAGAMAAAACACTAGAAGAGACTCAGTAAACACAAATAAGTATTATCCAGAAGCATAACACTGAATCACAGCTCCATAASAAATTGCCTAAAGAAAACTCCTCCATCTCTGTTCTGACCCCTCCTCTTCCTCAGTGCAAACATCAGTGAAAATCCACTCCAGAATCTCTCTCTGAAGACAAATATTAAAACCCTGCTGCTCAGTCTAAGCAGTCAAGTTTTCCAGATATTCCCAACCCAGATGTTACAAATGACACAAACGTAACAACCTCTTCTTTTCATAGTAAAAAGTCTTACTAGAATATGAAATGACAGGGGATTTTTAGTCTCCTTTCCTAAAACAAGATTGACAGAAGCCTGCACTGTCTACTCATCCCTACTCACTTTTGAGCCTTTCGGTTAATCTGAGGTACGAGCAGAGCTTCCAAAGACATTAAGTCCCAATCAGCTATGCGAATGTCAATGAAACACAGACKTTTTACCTAACTTCATGTTAACAGGCAGCCTTAACATTTGCTCTCTTTTGCCTGCTGGCTAAACAATCTGTTAATGCAAACCAGACCACGAAGCAAAACATGTGTAACCTCAAACCAGCCACAGCCTCTCCTGCTCCTCATTCAGCTCATAATCAGGGAACACGTGATGGAGCTAAAAAGGTTCAGGAGATTTCAGGAATGTGAGCAGGAGGACTGGGAAAGAACAAGGGTTACTAGGATGGGTGGAAGAGCTGCAGAGATGCAAAATAACCCTCTAGGAAGCCAAGCTATGGTACTCAGAGAACCACTTGTTTTAAACACCTGCACTGATCTCGGTATTGATTTGGGCAAGTTTTTGAGTATTTCACACCTTTTCTCAATTTGGCTCCAAAACACGATGCTTTATTAGAGAAACAAATAAAAAATACCCATTAAAATACAGCCCTTCAGCTTTCATTTAAAAAAGAAAAAAAGAAAATATATATAAGGGAAAAAAAGAAAGAAAATAAGGTGATTCAAAGACAATTTCAAGGTCCCATTTTATATAGGTCAAGGTTTGTGATTTTTTTTTTTTTTAAACACAGTAGAGCTTAGCAGTATCATATTCTTCCAAAAATATTCTTAGTGTTTTTGATAAATGAAACCAGTCAAATCAGAGCAGTTACCTTGATACTATTTAATCCTGATGGTCCTAAGAGCACTCCACAGATGATATACCCAAACATTGTTGGCAGCCCTATCGTTGTGCACAGCCAGCCACAYGGCAAGGACAACATTCCGATTGTCACAATATCCTGTACATAAGATTTACAAATGTGTTAATACAAAGATCACAAGGGTGTGCTGAAGTTAGACTTTCACCTTTCAAAGAAAAATGGTACTGGGTAGAACCAGTGATAATGAAACATTAAACATCAGTGAATTAAGCTGTTGTAGGCATAAACTGCAGTTTTTTGGATGAAATATACTTTACATTTAAACAAAATTGCCTAGCAGATCCACTTTGTTTAAAAAAGATTTTTTTAAAAGAATCCTAATCCATTTATTCTTTACCAAGAATGGATACTGTAGAAATATTCCTGTGTATTTTCCAGCCTCCGTTTCCTTATCACAAGGCACATAGGGATCAATCTTCTCATGACAACATGCAAGCTAATTAAAAAGAGCCTCTGCCAGGCCTGGTAACAGTGGGCAGTTAGAGAGCAGAAGGGAAGCTGCCCACAGGTATAAAAAGTTAAATAGAGAGAGAGGAGTCAGGTCGCATGTATGTTTAAAAGTCACAAACCCGAGAGTGAGAAAAACATTAGCCAGACCACCAGAGGAAAGGGGAGCCATGAATGCTGGGGTAATTCCAGAGGGACTGATGCTGAAACTGTGCGAAGCAGCCCTGGCGTGCAAACAAGTGGCACTGAGTCACCCTACAGAGAATGACAGGAACGCCTGTCAGGGGATGGATTACCTTTATGAAATGATGATCAGCACGGGGAATGGTGGAATCTCGGGGCTTCGTAAGGATGTACTGATTGTTCTGGGAATCAATAAGCATACTTAGACCTAGGTCATCTTCCACTTCCCTTTTTGAAGCATTTCTTTTGGAGTTGGCTTCATCTTCTTCGACCCTTAAAACTGCTTCAAAGTTAACACCTCTTACCTTGGAAGAAAAATAAGTAACAAAAACATGTGTCAATACAGTAATAGAGGAAAAGACTGCTAGCTGTGCACCAAGTTTCTCCAGAACGCATCAAAGACAGTAGAAATACTGCAGTTCAGTCTGGGAGAAGTTTTGTCAGACTCATTATTAAAAAAAAAAAAAAAATTGTAACTTAAAATGCAACCTCAGTCTTATAATCTGCTCTACATTTTAAAAATGAATCACAAAAACATAATGTCTCTAAGAAGTCTGGATTAAAATGTAATACTTCGAACATTTGAAAAGAAACAGAGATTAGAAATGGATAATCAGTTTACAAAAATCAGATAGTGACTATATTTCCATTTAAGAAAAAAGTCAGTAACCTGCAGAATTAAAGGGCAGAGGATGAAAACTGTTTATACTTAGCTGTCTTAAAGTACATAGAACAAAAAAATCATTTCTCTGTCTTGTACCGAAGTAGGTAGGTTAATGTTAATACAGATTCTCACAATATTCAGAAATAATTCAGATTATTTTTTCCAAGTTCTTACGCTATTTTCATTCCAATGACCAACTAATATCTTACTTTTCTGGATCATCTTACTTTGCTTGTGCAATTCCCCAGTTTTCAGGTGACTGCAGTCATATAAGTCAATTATAAACTATCAGACTATTTGCCTTGGCTCAGTCCCCTGCACCTTGCATAAAATTATTCAGACAGACATTGCATTTTCATTATTTCATATTGACATTTTACTTGTAAGTTTTGTGCTTTTCTTCACTCCATATATATGTTTTTAAAAGGCTGGAAATTCTTATCATAACAATTAACTCTTCCTCYACTTATGTACATCATGCAATATGACGGACCTCTACAGAATGGGAAGTCACTATGAATCACATGGGGAGAAGCAACACAGAATCTGAAACAAACTCTGAAGCCTACATAATTATTTAGAAATATTTCCTTCAAGTACCAACATTTTTATGCATTGGACCAAAATGTTGATGGTCATTTTCTTTTCATGCATTATGAAAGTCAGCTTTTCACCTCTTGTTTCTTTTCCTCCATAATTTGTCTTTTTATGATTATTCTGTTTTTATATCCCACTTACCAGGCTATTTTGCATTCCAGAAAGGAGTGCCATTGCTCAGCRTTGGAGCCCAAAGTGGGCATTTTCAGCGTTTTCAGAGAAAGCAGGAGCAGCTGCATGCCCTGCACGTGCAAACCCTTCTCGGAGCACAGGCACAAAGCAAGGCCTCCCCGCGGCCAGGGAACCTGCGCAAGTGTTTCCGTGCAGGATACTCAACAGGTTCCCTTTGCCAGCACTTTTGTGTCACCTCTGCTCCTGATCCCCTTCCCCAGGACACTCCAGGGATATCAAAATGGGCTCAGAAAACAGAGGTRAATGTTGGTTCTGCAATTTAAAACATACTCTAAGCTGACTTACGCCCAGGAATTAGTTCATTATTTAGTGCAGTGTCCTCACATGGCAGGTAATTATCACTTCTGTTCCGCTACCTTCTTGAGAATTTAATCTTATGATATTACAAAAATATATCAATATGTACCTTTTGAATATATATACACATTGRAGCTTTTTCTTTGAAATTCTGGAATTCTAGATTAATATAAGACTTGTTATATGTCCCTTTGTACTTGGTGGCTTTTGCATGTGGAAGCTTAACCAAACTTTTCTGTATGAAAATTTAAAATTATCACAAATCCAATAAAAGTGGTCTGACTGGACAAATTATATTCATCAGCCAGTGGGTTTACAATCTAGTTCAGACATGATACTAAGAATAGCAAGGCATAGCAAGAGAAGATATTATAATGAGTACAACAATYACAATAAAATCCTTTTTGTGTGTGTGTGTGTGTAGTATATTTACAAAATTAAATATTGAATAGATATCGTGGGGTTTTTTTCTAAAGAAAAAAGAACCAAAGATGGAACATGATGGGAGAGCAAGGATAGACAGAACAGATTCAGATGAGCTGTTAAAAACTGATGAAATTGGAGACATAATGGGCAAACAGTTACTTCAAGATTTTATTTCCTAAAAATAGCAGTTCCTGCAAGCGAGCTGTATGTTGCGGAGTACAATGTATAAACACTGTTCTCTTGCACTAAGGGGGCTATAGCTCATATTCCTTTGTTCTTTTTATCTATTACATTCATCCTTGCTTATACTTTTAATGAGAGCTTCTATACCTTGTTCATATTATTGACTACTCARTTAGGCCTTCTCCATTCTAGTGTTGCAGTTTACGAGAAAACATGTTAACTGTTTCTTGCTAAGCTGGAGACCTAAGCAGTCCTCCAGTTACCACTTCATTATCCCCCCTATTTCGTGAATAGAGGCACAAATGCACACAACAACAACAAAAAATAGCTGCACTGGAGAAAAACTCTGCACTGGC
Source organism: Nothoprocta perdicaria (assembly GCF_003342845.1). Taxonomy (NCBI): domain Eukaryota; kingdom Metazoa; phylum Chordata; class Aves; order Tinamiformes; family Tinamidae; genus Nothoprocta; species Nothoprocta perdicaria. The sequence goes on along the minus strand of NW_020455673.1, from coordinate 83,137 downwards.
CTTTTGTCAATGAGCAAATTAGGAGGGATGCTGCTTGGGCGGGTGCCGCTGGCCTCGATGGGTGCTGTTATACCCCGCGGTAACAGAGGAGGGCTCTCCAACGAGCTCTTCCCGACCCACTGCGGGGCAGGGCACCCTGCGAGGCAGCCCTACCAGCAAGTGCAAAAGCACCCATCTGCCAGATGCAAAATGAAGAGCTACTTTCTCGCAAGGCAACTGCAAAAAGAGCCTGGCTCTCTGGTAGAGAGATTCTTCCACAGCAGAACCGTGCTGGCCTCTGAATTCAATCTGCAAATCAACCGAGGCCTTTCAAGTGCAGAAATAAAACTGCAATCAACGCTCATAAACAGGACTGATTCAGGCTCTTAGGAAAACACCCGGGGAGTCAGAAGGAAACTGAGGTACGCCCAGCTCCTAGTGCACACAGCCTTACCTGAGGGACTGTCCATCGTGCAACATAGAACACAGTCAACAACTCAGGTAACCCAATGGACTGAAAGCAAAGTTGGAAGTGAAAGAAAGCAACACACCACCACGTTTCATGGCCTTACCTTGATCAATGTATCTTTACCCGGACTGAAAATTAACTGCAAGGATTTTTGTTCTCCCATCACTTTCTCAATAAAATGAGACAGAGAGAAAAACAAACAAAAAAAAAAGGTGGAGACAACGCTTGATTTGCTAACTCCATACCCTGCAAATCTATATAGCATAGTGCCCACAGCCACCAAGAGATGTCACAGCTCTCACAGGCTGTACCAGTGAGACGGAATAAAAATGTAAAAATGACAGCTGCGTGGAGGACTTCTAAAGAAAACAGTGAAATTACTAGCAAAAAAAATGGGTGACAATTCCTGTTAGTTCATTTCCTAACAAGAAAACTAGATATTAAATATTTTTCTTCTGCAGAAATGGAAGTTTAAACATGTAAAATCAATGTTTTACAGCATGCTAAAATCCTAAACAAATACTGACTGTGAAGAGAAACATCTCTACAATGCTACTATCGACTTAAAAGAAATGTATGTGAATGAAAAGACCAAGTACTTACAGATTTGTTGTCATCAAAAGCATGTTCTTCTATTTCCTCCTCCAATCTATCAGCTGCCTTCCTGACATCTTCAAGAATCTCATCAAGTATCGACAGGCTTTTGTTCTGATGTTGCATATTCTTAAGGGCTTCAACCTGATGTTTCTCTGCTGCCAGGAGTTCAACATATTCCATTTCTTCCTGTGAGATTTTACAACACAGACATAAAGTGCTGGCCACACCTCTGAGCAGGAAAACATTTGACCTAAGGGTAACTTCTTTTGACAAGAGATCTAACAAGAAAGGGAATTACAAAAGCAATATGGATGTTACAAGAGCATTTGAAGAGCGATTACTTTGAGGAACCATCTGAAATATTTCAGAGCCAAGGAAAATTCAGAATTGAGTATGTCAGCAGAGAAGCGCAATAAACTTGAAAGGATGGCTTTAACTAACTACAGCCATCAAACAAATTGGAAGGAAAATACAATGAAGCTCAACTTTAAAAACCTTTCTATAAACAGGGGAAGAAATCTGCTTGTGTTTTATAGAACTACAATAACTGTGGAAATGGCTAAGAAAAACAGAAGCTTGAGAAAGAGCACAGATTACAAGTCAAGCACCTTAGGTGAGGTTCCTGTTTATGTTGCTCAAGCAGCACTTTTCCACTGGAAGCAGAATGCTTGACCTCGTGCATTTTTCTTTAGTCTTGGTTTCTTACAAACTTGCACTAATGCTTTATGAAATCTGTTTCTGGGTTTTGAAAGTAAGAAGAGAAGAAATGCTGACGTGATCTGATATGGTATAAAAATGCTGTGACAGCTTCCCTGAGAAACTTGTGTTTATTGGGATTATGTTTATTGGGATTATGTTTATTGTGGATGACTGCGACTGAATGGCTTATGTTCAAAAAGAGAGAACTGAAAAAAAGAGTTTCACTTACTGATCAAAGAGTAGGCTTAAGACTACTCCTTCCATATGGTTATCAAAGCAGTAATTTAACTTAATATTTTGTGACTATAATTTATTTTGTTGGGGGAAAGAGAAAGATTAAGATGCCTCAGTTGACATGCTGACATTCCCTTAAAGATATGCTAATCAGAACAACTACAAAGGAGCCAAGGATTTCAGTTGGATTCTGCAGACTGCTCTGATTTGGRTGAGATGGCCCTTTGGTTCTTGGCCAACCTCAGGACCAAAGGAAGAACAGGCTGGRCACTTAACACAAGCAGCCCTTAGGTCAGGCTGAGCTGCTTCTATCACCGCTTCAGASTCAGTAAAACATCCAGCTAGAGAGCAGTCTCATGAGTCTCCAGATTTTGCATTCTCTCTGCCCATATCACATAGTTAGTTGTTTTACATACTCTGGACATCTAAAACTGCCCTAAGATGACCTATTCTTACATAACTGAAGTGGTCCCGCTTCCAAACAAGTGCRGGGATGAATACTTTTCCCCCCTGAAATCTGCAAGCACACACATATAATTCAATCAGTTCCTCCATGCCAAGGCAAGAATATGTTCAGAACCACCCCGAAGCTGTGGCTTACTCCTAATATCCTAAAAGATATCCTAATATCCTGAAAGTCAGGGCTGCACTTCAGGGTGTGACAAAAACTCAGGCTTGCTGACTTTTGTCTATTGATATTTAGAATTACCAAAGCTACACTAGCATGGTGAAAACTGCCCAGTTCCCAGAATAACAGGAGTGAGGGAAAATGTAACTGCTAGTGTGCCTAGACCAACACCGACTGCTTTGGTTCTTATGCAACGTATAAGCAACAGTCATGTTCTTGTCCTAGCTCTGTTGTTCTCCATTACCAGACATTGCTTGAAGGTTTTAAAACCGGACCCAGATTGAGTCTGTATAAGTTCAGGAAGGGAAAATGCAGGGAGGAAGGGGACAGGCTGTTTTCATTGGTGGCCAGCGATAGGACATGGGGAAATGGGCATAAGCTGGAGCACAGGAGGTTCCATCTCCAGGTGAGGAGGAACTTCTTCCCTGTGAGGGTGACAGAGCCCTGRCACAGGCTGCCCAGGGGGCTGTGGAGTCTCCTTCTCTGGAGGTCTTCAAAACCCACCTGGATGCCGCCCTGTGCCCCATGCTCTAGGTGTGCCTGCTTGAGTGGGAAGGTTGGACTAGATGATCYSYAGAGGTCCCTTCCAACCTYGAATATTCTGTGATTCTGAGAGTCATGGGCTCTCTCATCAGTCAGAAACAACTCAGAACACCAGATGGATTTAATTATAGGTTTTTCCTTCAAAAAAAGGATTGGGTTTTAAGTGGAAGGGTGTTGGATTAGTCCTTTTGGTCAGCTGAGACAAAACCGATGGGAAAAAAAAAAAAAGCAAACTGCAGAAAAAGCAAAACTCTAATATGGCAAGAGGTTAGCCTCCCCTGGGGAGTAGAATAGAAGAGCTTTGAAAATATGGAGAACCTGGAGTTCTAAGTTTCTTTAACTAAAGGATGCAACTCTTTCCATAGTCTATTGAAGTGGCATCTGTCTTCACCAGTGCCACAATACAGAGGGAGACAACCAGGCAGAAGAGCATCCAGGAACAGGTCCAGCTTTCCTGGAGATGCTGCTTCACCTTAAGCAGAGGGCTGCACAGTACAAATACTGCTCTGSAATTGATGCTGGGCTGGAGACATCCAAGCACAGCTGCACTGAAGAGCATTTTAAGCAAGATGGGCATTCTGGGCTAAACAGGGAGCACCTAGAATACACACGAGCAAGACCGAGTAAGAGCTTGGGGCAGGACTATCTGCTGTTGCTCTCTACTGTTCAACAAGGGGTGAGGAAAGCAAGTTCAGAGCAGGATGCATMTCTGCTGCGTTGTGGGAATGTTATCTTTTCCACCAACTACTGAGCAGCTGGCACCAAAAAAGTTAGAAAGTGATGAAAAGTTGGTAGAACATTGTTGCTTCTTCCAGAACCTTAATTCGGTTTTCTTGAGCAAAGGAACAGAGAAGTGTCTTCAATACCTCCTCCTTCCTCCCTGCCTACGTGAATGATTTTTGGCATGTCTTTTCTTAGCAGCAGAACCAAGATAAAATATATCAGACATACAGTTTCTGACACAAAATACTTCCAAACACTCCAATTCTACAAGAATAAGAATTCAGCCTTCCTGAGGTATTCCTGCCAATCAGTTGTATTTTTCACACAGTCACTCCCTAGAAAAACTGAAAGGATGTCTTTGAGCATCCAAACAAGGTAGTCATTACAATTAAACAAATGGGGAGGAAAAAAAATAATGTTTGTCTTTCCAAGTGAGAATAAGTCATAACAAATTTATCCCATATAATTTCCAGTCTTTTAAGCATGCATTTCCTCTGCATCTACTCTTTTATTTCACTTTATATAACAAATTGTAAGGTTATAACAGAGAATATTTTATTTAAATAATCATGTAGACGCATAAGAAGGAGAGCTATAAAAGACTGCTGATTCAAGGATCTTGGTATGATATATAAAAACAGCGTACATGATCTGTGGAAGCAAAGCTCTGACAGGACATTGTACCTAAAACATGAGTATCTCAAAATGCTGCTTCTTGATTTTTCTCATTCAACTCTAGGGGTAGATTACTCCAAGAGCTGTTTTGCTATAACATTTTTGCCAAAACATAGGTAAGTCAGAAGGAAAGTCTTTGCTTTTCACAGCACAGAGCCCTCCAGCCTCCCAAGTCTAAAGCTTAACTTTTGTTCCCATCACAATTCCCAACACACCATTCCTGYACAGAAGAGCTTTTTGCCATCTTCAGCTGGCAGCACTGCAGGTCTCCCCACCAAATACTCCTAGACTCTCCAAGCTCAAACATTATACCCTGATCCCATCCCAGTTACATCCTTTCCTTCTTTTGCTCACTTCCACAAGGACATTCTCTTCTTGAAGAGGACATGGAAGGAAAAAAAAAAAAAAAAGAGAGGAGGAGAGGGAAAAAAAAGCAATCTTTCATGTTTTTACAGTTGAGGGCAGAAGCTATGTAAAGAAAAAAAAAAAAAAAAAAAGAGAGGAGGAGAGGGAAAAAAAAGCAATCTTTCATGTTTTTACAGTTGAGGGCAGAAGCTATGTAAAGAACAATTTAAATGCCAAGTCAATTAAGAAAATATTTTCTCCGAATGGGAGATTTTTCTATACATATTCTGAGCATTGCAAAGTACAGCAGTCAGAGGCAGATGGTGCAAGCCCAAACAGGTCTGCACAGACACAGAGACACAAGCTTTCCAAAGTCCTCGTACTGTCCTGTTACTCATCTGGGATTTCTTGGTAAAACAATTCCAGTGAACTTTGACACTTGTGCTTCTTAGGCTACAAGTACTATAAACAACGCAGTCATTTTGCACATCCATTTTATCCACATCTGTGCAAAGACCGTGGCTGAGAAATTCTCATTTCACAGAATCACAGACYGGCTGAGGTTGGAAGGGACCTCTAGAGATCATCCAGTCCAACCCCCTGCTCCAGCAGGGACACCCAGAGCACGGGGCACAGGGCGGCATCCAGGCGGGTCTGGAAGATCTCCAGAGAAGGAGACTCCACAGCCTCCCCAGGCAGCCTGTGCCAGGGCTCTGTCACCCTCACAGGAAAGAAGTTCTTCCCCACATAGGGATGGAACTGCCTGTGTTTCAACTTGTACCCATTGCCTCTTGTACTGTCACTGGCCACCACTGAGAAGAGTTTGGCCCCTTTCTCCCTACATTCTCCCCTCAGGTATTTGTAYATATTGGTCAGATCCCCTCTCAACCTTCTCTTCTCTGGGCTAAACAGGTAAACAGGCCCAGCTCCCTTAGTCTTTCCTCATATGAGAGATGCTCCAGTCCATTAATCATCTTTGTTGCCCATTTAGCCACTATTTTACCAATTAATGATTTCATATTCTTTTTGATAATCCCACTACTGTGTTATTTGCACTGCCTCATTTCTCATATTTGTTTTAATATTTGACATAAGTCTTGTGATCAGCCTTAGCTTTATTTGAAATAATTATTGACTATTACTGAACTCCATTACAGAACTTCAGCTTTTACTATGGAGAACAAACTCTGCAGCTTTGCTCAACATCTATTTTAAATGGTAAAAATATTGCAAGTCTTTTGTAGAGTCACCTTTTCACTAGCACAGACCAAAACTGTATCATAATGAATTAAAAAGCACAAGTAGCACATTAAATACTCTAGTAACAAACACAGGACTAAAAACTAACCTTAATCGCAGCTTCTCTTAAGGCTTCCAGTCTCTGTCTACTGCTTTCCTTCATATTGACAACATCTTTGTAATCCCCTTGCAGAGCTCTCTGGAGGCCGTGGATTGCTTGAAAGACCGAGTTTTCACTTTCATTTAGCTCCTTTTGGAAAATTTCAAAGGTGTGCACCTGAAAAAGCTTCTCTTCATCTGAGAGGCCTGTATCCTTCTCCACAGCTCTGATGGCATTTTTGAGTTTGTTGAGCACCACGTTCTTCTGGCGAAGGAGGCCAGAGAGTTTCCGGCAGCTCTCCAACACCCAYTGCCTTCTCTGGGTGGCAACGGCCCCTCTGCCCCGGTGCAGCTTTATCGCGTGCTTTACCACGTCTTCGTGTTCTCCGGGATGCGCCGCGAGGCCTCCGAACAGCCAACTCAGCATCCATAGGGAAACGAAGCCGATTGCCTGCATCCTTCTCCAGCTTCCCCGACTGCTGCTGGGAACSGACGGGCCAGGGAACAGCTCAAGGCCTCCTGCTACATGGCCTCTGCGACGGGGCACCTACCATGCTGCAAGAGAGCACCCACTCGTTACCAACAGCGTGATGATCTGCCATTCATTAGGGCAAGGTAGAGGGCAAGCTGAAGACTGTGGCCTTTAATAGAAGATGTGTGTTCTCCTTGAGCAAACAGCCAAAGACAACAATTAGTCTAAGCCTAGTAATAGATTTTTGTTCTCCCCAGGCACATATTTTCTAAAGATCACCCTGCTTTAAGGGACACGATATTTGGAAGGCTTAGTTCTACCACACAGTGGTCATCTGTTACTTGGTTTGCATGACAGAAGAGTCGTTAAACTGTGATACCACCGATTATGCTTCAATGCTGTACTACAACTTACTCTTTTTATACATTATTAATGAATCTCTTGTTATTTCTGAATTCTATCTAAAAAATAAAAAGGTGTCCTACTCACTTCTTGCTTATAGAGTCTCAGAATTAACTACAAAAATTAATGGGAAAAAAAGAAAACTTAACTGAAGGGCATTATGTTAACTTATTCTCTCTGTAGAACTGTTCATTTTACAGAAGAAAAAAAAAAATTCATTTTACAGAAGAAAAAGCAAAGCTTCCTGACTTCTTACTTGTTTGAATCAAAGATCCTGATCTGGAAGGATGGCCTTGAAACACTTCACTTGAACACTATTTACTGACCTGTATGAACTTAAAATAGCCTTATTAAGAACTCTAAAGCAAATCAGTATTACGTATAAGTTGTTCTCCGAGAAGTTTTTTTTAAAATACATTTGCTTTGAAGAACAACTAGAACGGATTTGCAAACTCTCCCTCCAAATCCTACCACAAAAAAGGCTATTTTTAAAGGCTATTTTATAATAATAAACACGTTTCCTAAAAAAAACAAAGCGATATATAACAAAACATGTATTTACTATTGAAATACGCTACTCCTGCACTGCACAACATGCACTATATTTTGGCAGATCACCAATGCACTAAGTACCTGCCTGAGCCTTCAGCTGCAGCCGTGACCTCCGGGGCAGGAACCTCCTCAGTCAGGAAGCAGGGTGCAGGACACGCAGCAGCCGCAGCAGTTACCCAGGAGAGGCTCTTCCTCAGTGCCAGGGGAGCGGGAGCTGCAGCACGGGGTACCAAGGCCTCCCTCCTCCGTTAAGGGGGGACGGCCAGCACCCCCGTGTGCTTATCCTGGTTTTTAAAACATCCTACGTTTGCACTGTGCCCTATGGATATGGTTGTGCAGCATGATGAAAAGCTTCCTTATTTGTTTCTGAAGAAAGGCAGCACATTTAGCTGTTATTAATTAGGCCAGAACTTATTAACAGGAAAAGCTAAAGCACTCAAAACTCAGCGCTAGAGGCCTAATTAAAGCAGCAAAATCACATCCACGTCGCTCTAATTGTACTCAAATAAYAAGGTAGGAATATTTCAGCATGCTGACAAAGGCGTTAGGGCGCACTTTTTGGMAGAGGGCGGAAAACGCTAATAACGATCTCCATCACCTGGAAAGAAAGGATCCCGATGTCCCGAGCGCTGTCTCGGCGGGCATTTCCCCGGGCCCGCGCGCGAGCCCTGTCSGCGGGGAGCCGCCCGCGCGCCG
>NW_020455673.1:39813-74656 GCF_003342845.1 Nothoprocta perdicaria | reverse complement strand
CCCGCCCCGGCCGAGCCCGAGCCCCGGCCACGGCGGGGACTCACGGGGAGGCGAGCCGAGCGCCGCGCAACGACTCCTCATGGCGGCGGCGGCGGCGGCTCCCTCAACTTTCCCTCCGCCGCCGCTGCCGCCTCCGCGCCGCCCTCGTCCCCGGGGCGGCTCCGGCCGGCGAGGGCGCTGGGCGCGGCGCCCTCCTCTCTCCCTCCGCGCGCTCACCTGCGGCGGGGGAAGCGGCGTCCCGCGCTCCGCGACGAAACCCCGTCCTCGCCAGCGGCCGCCGCCGCGCTCGCCGCCCAGCGAAGGCCGCCCCCTCTCACCCRGGGCCCGTTACCGAGCGCCGACGCGGCGCCTTTAAGCGCGGCGCCGCGCGGGAGCTGTAGTCCGAGCGCGCCCGCCGCGGAGCACCACGGGAAGCGTAGTCGCGGCGCCGCCGCTAGCCGGCTCCCCGCAGAGGCGGCGGCGCGGGGCACGCCGGGAGCTGTAGTCCGCGCGCGCCCCGGCCCCGCGGGCGCCGCCTCCGCGCGGCGCTGACGGGAGAGGCGAGCGGCGGCGCGGGCCGAGTCGGCCACGCTTCCCCTGGGCGCCTCGCCCCGCAGCGCGGCCGGCCACAGGCGGCGGCGGCGGGGGCCGGTGCGCGCCTGCGCGGGAGGCGGCGCCGGCCGGTGAAGTTGGTCAAAGCGCCGGTGATAAAATGGTAGGTGGTTGGGAGCAGGGGGGAGGGGGTAGAGGAGGGGAAACGCGAACAAGCCGCGCGAGCCCCCCGCGCTCCGCCGCCGTTTCTCTCCCTTCCCGCGCGCGGCTCCGCCTCCCCCCCCCCCTCCTCCTGCGGCGGGGGGGAGCGGGGCGCCGGGACCCGCGGCCGTTGGTGGCCGTTGGCGGCGGTTGGGGCACGGGGCGACGCGGAGGCGGCAGCGCGCGGAGGTGCCTCCCCCCTCCCCCCCGCACCGGGCTCGGGGAAGGTCACCGGGGGCGGGGGAGGGGAGGCCGGGCCGGTGCGGGGGAGGGGGCCGCCCGCCGCCGCCGCCGCCGCGGGTATTTTGAGCGCGGCCCCGCGGCGGAGCCCGGCACGAACCTTTCCCTTTTTTGGCCTTGGGGATCCCGCGTCCCTCCCTGGCCCGCCTGGGTCGGGCGCTGGTGCAGGGAGCCCCTCCTGGATGCGTTCCCGCAACAGGAGAGCGGCGGAGAGCCTGCAGAAACAGCAGAGCGAGAAATGCCCCGCTGCTTTCTTGCCAAAGGCGCTGTAGTTGCTCCTGTGGCTGCTTTTCCCCTTTTGCCCTCCTCTTATATATATATATATAATCGAGGGGCGTTAAGGAAAGACCGAAACGGCTGTCTTGTTTACATAACGCGGTTCTTGTCTGGGACCATCTGTAGTGGAGAARTCGCCATCCGAGTGTTCACAAGAGATAACCGAACTGGGAGACGTTCCCGTGTTTACAGTTTCGCGCAGCCTCAGGCAGGGATACAATGTTTTTCCCTGGTTTGAGAGACCAGGAAAGTGATCCCTTCCACCACACCTGATAGAAGCAGTGTCTCTTTCATCAGAGCGCTCCATTGATGGCCCGCAACATGTTAAAGATGGTTTGAGGAAATTACAAAGTATCAAAACCTATAAGAAACTATCTTTTTTTTCCCCGTTATTAAGTCATTTCCCCCTCCTTCCGCCTTTGTGCACAGAAAGATGTTTAGCTAAAGATATTAACACCACATTTACTCAATGTGCAATCCCCATTCACACCTCTCAGATTTTGCATAAATTTAAGGCTGTTACATGGGTATGGCTGCTACAATTCACTGCAAATGAGGTAAAAATGTTACTAGTTCCTAGATACATACCACTATAGTAGATTGCYTTGTTGTTTAATATTAAAAGTATAAACTTCTTCAGTCCAAGTTTGTTAAAGATCATGTTTACAGGAACTTCACGTTCTCGTTCTAYCATTCATTAAATCCCTGGCATGTCTGCTTTATTTTCTTTTGCTCTTACATGTTGCAGTGATAATAGTTTCTAACATAGAAAGTGTCGAGAAGTGGTTGTAACTTTCAGCTGCTCACTTAAAATGGTTGAAGTTTGTATTGTTTTCTGGAGCTGGGAAAATACTAGGAGAACTATTAAGGAGATTTCTGTCTTAACTCAGAGTTTATGAAGGGCTTTTATACAGAATCTGAGAGAGTTGTGTCTTTGGCATGTTTTCTTTATGTAATTAATAGGCTTATTTTTCAGCAGATAACCGTCTTGTCATATGATAGAAGTGTGTTTATGAGTCCTACAAAATGAAAACAAAATTGCATGTGGGAGTAGTAAAGCAGAAATACGAATTTGTTGTGGCCAGAATATTTGCTGCTAAGGATGTACATATAGATGCTGTTATTTCAATTTTCAGAAGAAAATATTGTCTTTTTAACTTCAGAAGAACAAGGCTTTGTCTTCCTGTAATTTTCAAGTGAAAATTGTCACCAGCAAGAAAACTAAAACCTTTTAAAAATAGGCATTAGTAGTAGAATGCTGAAACAAACTTCTGGATTAGCTTCATTGGCTTTCCTGCTTCTTTTGCATCCCAAAGCATAAGCTTAAGTCGTCTCAGAAGGACAAGGTCCGCCAGTTTATGGCCTTCACCCAGGCCGGTGAAAGGACTGCTATATACTGCTTAATGCAGAATGAATGGAAGCTAGAAGTGGCAACGGATAACTACTTCCAAAATCCAGACTTATACTACAAAGAATCCATGAAAAACTCGGTAGATCGGAAGAAATTAGAACAATTGTATAATCGATACAAAGGTAAGGCTTATTATTATTATTATTATTATTATGAAATTGCTACCTACTACCATGTCCAGGCAGTTAGTAGCAGAGAGAGAGGAGTGAATGATGTTTAAAATGCTCTATATGCTTAACACACAATTTCCAATGTGTTCCTGTGGAATTCAAAGTCAATTCACTTTAGGAAATTAAACCTATAATGAGGATGTAGTGTTAGTTGCATATGGTAGCTGCAAAAGTGAAGCCACTTCCTTGGTCTTTTGCTGGTAGCTGCAGATATAGGATGATGCCACATGTTTGCATGGCAGAGCAATACATGTGACTTTTATACTAATTGTTTAATTTAGTCCAAAAATAGGAATATTGCTACCCATTAACACTGGGAAAAAATAAGGCTAAGAATTTCACAAAATATGCAATTAGTGCATTAATTTAAATAATTACATAATTAAGTAGTTAAAAATTAAAATACATTAATCCAGAAGTTGCATCCTTAATTTATTCTTTGTTTCACATATTACAGCACAAATTATATTCCTCTTGTTCAGAGAGGCTTTGAAGTAAAATTGCGAGGAATTAGATTAAAGGCAGAGTTGTTTCTTTTCCGTTTCTTGTAATTTTTCAGTATTGTTAAAACAGGAAATAATAAGAGGAAAGGATAGTCATGTAAATGTAAGAATTTATGTGATCCAGGTAACAAAGATTTTGGACTGTGGCCATTTCACATCAATACATGCATTGTTTGTTAAACATTAGTTCAGAGCAAGTTGAAATCATTACTAGCCACTGTTTGGCTCCAAAAAAACTTTTTTTTTTTTTTTTTTTAAAAAGGACTTTTAATAATTCAACTATGATTTTACATACTTTTCTAATATTTATATATGAATGGCTTTATGCACACCTCTTCCTGTTCTCATTTTTCCTTTTTTTTAATTCTTTAAATGTATTCTATTTTAATTATAGATATTTTTCAGTATTTCATGATAGGATTGCAGAGGGACAGAAAATTAGTGAAACTAGAGTATTTCCTTTGCTTATGTGAAAAAATTTATTAATCTTATTAGTTCTTCAATATTTGCTGGTTAATCTGAAACACAGTTGGGTTAAAATATGCTTTAGAACGCTACTAGGTCTCTAAAATTCAAAGAAAATCACCTTTTTTTTTTAACCATCACAATGTTCTAGCAGCGGAAAACTGCCACACTTGGATTTTATGAAGGGGAGTTAAGTCAGTGGTATAGTTTTCTGTCCTTTTTTTTTTTCTACTTAGCAACACAACTTTGCAGTTCTGACATTGAGCTCACAGTGAAACATGTGAACCTAAAACTTTTACGATATTTGAAAGGAAATAGATAAAAGTTCAGCTAAGAGCCTTTTCCGTTTTTCATAGGTAGCATAAACTTTACACCTTGGCTTCCTGACACAACTGAGTTCTTTTCTCCTATAGGGCCTACTACAAACATTGCATTAGATTTGAAATCTAAGATGAGAGTATATTTTTTTTCTCTGCTATCTCTACATTTGTTTTCTTATTTAATATCCAGCATATCTATCAAAACAGTAATTTCATGGTTATTTTTTCCTAGTTACTTGGATACTGTGAATAGTAATAAAGATGGAGTATTCCCTTGAAATCCATCAGATTATTTTCCATTGATCTCCACTCCCATACACCTTTTGCCTTCAGTTGTTCACTTATTCCCAAAATATACCAGAAATGATTTTTATGTTTTTACACCAAATCTGGCATACAACAACCATCTTTACTTCTTATTCCTGCTCAGAGCTCCCCAGTTTCAACTGAATTATACCAGGGGTGAAGATATTTGTTAACTCCTTTTCCTGTCCGCTATTTAAAATTTATCGTTTTTGCTACTGTAGTAGTGACAAAAATACTGAAGGATCTTATTTTAAAACAACAACAAGGAAAAAATCTTCCTTGATAGGAAACATCTTCCTATCAGGAGTTGGGAAAAACCAGTTCTGTAGTTTGTAAGCTGTACACTCTTTGTAAAGTGTTGAAAATGAGAGTTGTGATTTATTTTTTTTAAAGAAAATTAGTTCAATTTACTTTTTTTTTTGAGAATTCTGTTACAGTCTCATAGCAAAAATTAATCAGCGACTACATTTTGTAGGAATTAGTTAACTAGCTTGAAACACAAATGAATCAATCCAGTGTATGAAACAATCCATTATCTGTGAGAGAGTTATTGTTATCTTTTAGAGTTACATTTCATTATTTTGAAATAAAGTTTAATATTGCATTGTGACAGATCCTTACATAGGTAGCTCTGAAGTGCAGTTCTGTCTCTAAAACGTCCTAAACTGAGTATTACCGTGACATAATGTTTTGTAAGTTGTGTTGCTTAGCTTAACACCTTATTTTGCTAAGGTGTTATTAGAGCGATTTTTGGTGATTTTCCTGCTTACAATTTAAAAAAATATATTAACTGATCTGTAAACAGTTAAAGTGAATTTATTCCTCCCTATATATCATAACATGGAAAAAAAATACATGCAATTACACCAGTATATATTGGTTAGCACACACCAAAGTAAGTATCCCCCCCAAAAGGTTAAAAAAACTACTAAGCATGTCTACATGTTATTAGCCTTATCATTTTTTTTAGCTGCAGTTGGCATTTCTTCCTCTTTATTCAGATCTTTCATGGAATAATGTGGAAAGGAAAAAAAATATATATTATGTTTTTAAAGTCAGCTGGCGAATGTAGGAAAAAAATGCAAGTTGATTCTTATGGAAGCTTGCCAAATACATAATCTACTTATAGCTGCTCTTTAGGTACTTTTAAAATTACCTAGATTTCAAATAAAGACATAATTTTGCAAAGCTTATGTAAAACAGAAGGCCTATGTTATGCATCATGTTAAAGCTGTGCTGATGACTTTTCATAAATAATTTTGATGAGTAATTGTAATTCTCCCTTTTGTACTTTGAACTGCAGACCCACAAGATGAAAATAAAATTGGCATTGATGGTATTCAACAGTTCTGTGATGATTTAAGCCTGGACCCTGCCAGTATCAGTGTTCTGGTTGTAGCATGGAAGTTCAGGGCAGCTACTCAATGTGAATTCAGTAAAAAGGAATTTGTAGATGGCATGACAGACTTGGGGTGAGTATCCATTTCTGTGTAGTTCAAAGTGTAAGGCCTGGGCTCAGTTTCTGTTTAAGATGTTTGTAATTGACTCAAATGTGAAACTTTGAATACTCTTTGTGGCCTTGTGTTGTTATAGTTCTGCTGTGCCCCAAGTGACCCACGCTGTCAGACTCTACAGGCCTTTGTGTAGATGCATCGTGGCAGTGGAAAAGGGAACGTATTAAAAATTTGCAGTACTGTGTGGCTGGATTTGCACAGTAGTTGTGCTTGGTTTGTTTTGGAGGGGCTCAGCTTTTTWCGGGATCCCACCAAAATGGCTAAAATGGTTATTTAATAGATTAAATAGGTTATTAATAACCTACTAAATAACCATTTTGACACTAAGCTGGCACTTGCAAGATTGTCATGGTAGTGTGTTGTAGATGTATAGAAGACACTTTTATTTATTTCTTTTTTTAGCAGAGCTATTGAATCAGTAGTTTGGTTACTGGCTGGTTTCCATACAGTGATTACCTTCTGACCATCTTGGAGTTCATACCTGCAACAGCTCTTTCCTTTCCCCTCATAGCCCAGTTACAAATGATGGATAAAGCATTTGAGTTGGCTGAAGGAGCTTAGCTTCTTGGCTTGGTTCTTAGTTGTTAAAGGCCATCCSTTTGTTCCCTGATAATGGTGGTGTAAGCTCTGCAGGGGCCAAAGACCTTGGTGTCCTCTCTTCCTTCAACTGGTGCTGGACTGCAGAACCTGAGCAATGACCTCAGCAAAAGTGAAGCAAAATAAATCCCGRCTGTGCAGCAAGGAAGGCAACGTGTTGGTCTCTTGATGTGACTCATGGAAAGCACATGCGTGGCTTCATTATGCTTTTGTATTCAACTGTGTGCTGCTGAAGTTGAAAGTCACGGGGGATGAAAAATCGAGTTCACTCAGCGCTGAAGGCTTAGATGAAAGCAGATGAAACGTGTCCTTATCTTGTCATCAAATGCGTTTTTTCTTTTGACTGGTTTTACAAGCAATCGTTTTATTGTCTCTTATGCTAGACAGTTGTTGTTCAAAATATCTGTAAAAAGCTGAAGTTAAAATCAGGATTTTCCTGGTAGAAGAGGTTGTTTATTCTGACTGGCATAACCTCAAAAAAAAAAAAAAAAATTCTTCCTGAATTTTGAAACTTCTTTATTAGGACTTTGAGGTTACACCATGTTGCTTCTGTTGCTTCTGTTTACTAGTGGAATCAAGCACCTATCACCATAAAATAATRTTTTGTGTTTAGCTTACTTTGAAGAGATTGAGTAATACTCATATTTAGAAGGCTTGAAATGATTTTTGTGAACAGATTGCATTAGGTAGGTGGAGAACCGGAGTTTATTTTTTGGATGCATACTTTCAGTTGCTGATAAAGTTTAATTTGATTTTAGATTGGTCTACTGCAGAAAGGCATTAATAAGGTGCCTCCTCAGTCAAATGCAGTGGTTGTTTCTTGAGCAGGGGGCCTCGCAATCTGTTGCTACTGATCTCAGCAATTATTGACCTCTTTCTAAGCTTTCCCTGTTAGGTACGGATATTCAGAAGTTGTGAGGAAACAACTTTCCATATCACTTGATCCACTGCTTTAATTCATCCTTTTCAGTCTGAAATTTCTTCTTTCCTCCTCTCCTTYTCCCTCTCCTCTCCTTTTTTCTTTCTTTTTTCACGGGGTGGGCGGAAGGCTGCAAGAATATGTGACTCTCTGTGGACCTGGAGTCAAGCGCTCGTGCTGTTATATTAGAGTCTATTGGCACTATCTGATATCTCTGACAAGAAACGTTTTGTTGAGCCACATGTGGCTTCTGGCTGTGTTTTGTGCCTTCGTTATCATGTTGCTCCTGTCCCCTAATGGCTCTTGGATACAGTTCAACAGAAATCTGCTATTTTTACTGCCTTCTGCTTGACATGCAGGCTGGGTTTTGGGGAGTATGGTCTGATCATACCTGGTAGCAGCTAATGTGCTGCTTGCTCTTAATTTAGAGTAGTTCCTGTTGTGTAGAGGAGGTGCAGCATCTGTGCTGGAAAGCTTTGAGAACAGATTTTAAATGAAAAAAATAGTTGAGTCTCAGTCCCTCTAGTACATTTAGAGTGGGAATGAGAAGCATCTAGATGGTGTGAGCGTCCTCCTTAAATAGACCAAATCCCCAGGAAACAGGTTCCCAGTTGAGGGCTGTTGGTAGAATTCTTCTTTTCATGTTTCCACTTCACTTTCTTTTCTTATTCTTGAAGCTTTGACATATATGAATTATATTAGCCACTGAGAAATTTTAAGTGCAAGAACCTTTTATGGTGGCTACTTCTTTGAAAACTACTTTCTTCTCAGYTTTATGTAGAAATTCATAGAAAGTATTGGTAGTAGCCCCAAAACCTTGCATATTCATTTGATCCCTGGGTGTATGGGGACAGCTTTTTTCTTTCAAAATTGCATCTTGTCAGCTCAAATGCTCCTGCTGGAAATATTTAAGTCTCATGTTAAGGGATATATTTCTCTTGGAACTGGGACTCAAGTAACTCGATTCTATCTTAGCTTTGCTTGTATCAGGTTGTCAAACAGTTTATTGGTCTTTAAGACATCAGGAAAGCCTCATCTTTTTTTCTAAATTTTATCCATGTGTGAACTATGAAGGACTGCAAATAATAGTTCATTTTGCTGGGAAGCCTTCTAATTTGGGTTAACAGTATGATTGTGTGTATTTTGAAGAATGCTAACTAGCAAAATGCTCTGTTCTTCCTAACTACTGTTTGATTCTTGTTCTGTTCTATGTTGTTCTGAATCCAAACTTATTAAATATTTACAAATAATGTCATTTCTTTTGCAATAGGTGTGACAGCACAGAAAAACTGAAAGCTCTTTTGCCAAGACTGGAACAAGAGCTGAAGGATCCARTAAAGTTTAAAGATTTTTATCAGTTTACTTTTAACTTTGCTAAAAACCCTGGACAAAAAGGTTTAGGTAAGTAGAAAAAAAAGTCAAGAAAATATCTCCAAACAGTGAACTGTTCCTAGTGCCACTTATAAAATAGTCACAGTGATGATTGTATAGCAAATTCATTATTGGTTTCTTGCCTTGATTTATTTTCTCTTCTCAATTAGTTTCTTCTGTAATGATACTTTGGTATAAATAATTCAACTGGATTTTCTGCTATTTTGACATTATCTCCTCATATCAGAGTAAGTGCCTCTAGTTAGAAACCTTCCATCATTACTGCRAAAAGAAGTGAGCTGGTGAACCCTTTATGTTTTGCTTTGTTCAGCAAAAATTGAAACAAAATCCTTCTATCAGCTCAGAAAGAAAGGGAAAATTCTGGTTAAAAGTTTGCTGACCTCTAGAGAATTTTACATTAAAATGTGGCCTGAGACGAAACRAAAACAACCAACCTACTGTGGCTCTACTTCCAGAAAGTAGACATAGAATATATAAATACACTTAAATTCTTGCCTTCTTTCAAGTTTTTGTTTATCCTTGTCTCTACTTTGTATTGCTGGAGTAAAATGGATACATTATGTAAATGCCAGTGCTTTATTCTTGTACTTCAAGTTAATGCCACTTACCGAGTTTGCAACGAGAGTGAAATATTTTTAAGATGACATCTGATACTCTTTCCAGTTGATGTCCACTTTCAAAAGACACCATGTGTGAAGAAATTAAACTCTTCTGTGTGAAGCTTATTAGAGYAGCACCATGAGCACTGTGCCAGTTGTGCAACAGGAGGAAGTGCGGGTGTTTTCTTGTTTCTGTTTTGTGTCTTTGTAAACGTGGCCACTTTAAGTCTACCATTGCTGGTAAACTTTTTTTGCAAGAGAAGAGGCCTGTGGCTCATTCTTTCTTATGTGTTACTTTGATTATTAGCCTTTGTCTTTCTCAGTGTCTCTTGTTTTGTTTTTTGTGGGCAACTTTTCATCAGTTTCCATTTTACTTCAAGAGCAGGTTCTGTTTATGTTACATGTGGCATGCCTTTGTGGATCGTGTGCCATCTTTCCAGCAACAAAAACGGTGTAGTCCTCTAGCAYAGCTTTGTTATTGTTCCCTACTAACTTAAATAGGCAGGGTAAAACAGTGGTTTTGTAGTTGAACTGAAGTTCACGAACTAATTATTCATTTTCTCGCTACTCTCCATTAATAAGTTTAGTACTTCTAGACTGGGGAAGAGGGCAGGTCACTTCCAGCTAGGCTTGGAGTTTATGGGATACCTCCAGAAATATTACAGATGGCTCTCTGTTTGAGTTGGCTCAGGTTCAAACTGAAACTCATATACTTGGGAAATATGTCCCGAAAGCTTTTCATCTATRTTTGTACAAAGAGGGGAGGAGGGAAGGAGCCCAGCCCAGCTTATGGAACTGAATGTGCTGTTTATTTGATATGAGCAGGAAGAAGGAAGCATTATTGCTTTCCATAATTTCTGTTTATTTGGAATGGAGACCCTTGCATTTAAACACCTGTCCCTCTGCTGTGTAAGAATGGACCGTTAGGCAGTAAAGCACCTACATACCTTTGAGTGTTAAGAGTTCAAATATTACTGGGAGAAACAAAGTGCAGAAATGACAAGTTGACCTTAAAATGCACTATGGAAAGAATTGTTTCTTTCTGGAATTGTTGCTGGTTCCTAGTTGAGTAATTTTATTAATTCTAGTCATATTCTTTCTTAATTGCTCATTGTTCTTAGGTTTTACAAGGCTGGATTGGGGGAGGTTTTTTTTGTGCGACTTTCTCACTTTTCCCAGGTGATGTTTAAATATGAAAATAGTCAAAGCTCTACTACAAGCGAGTGCTGCAGTTCTTGCTTCAGTGCAGATCCACCCCACTTCTGTGTGCTGTGAACATGGGCCGCTGCAGGTCGAGTAGGAAGAGTGCAGAGCAGCCACGTTGACTAACGTGGCATTGCTGTGCATTTGAAGTCAATGGGAGTTTAGCCAAGTAAAAATTAACACTGCACAAGGTTGGAATTGGAATCTTTTCAGGGAAGTCTCGTATATTCAGTGAGGCATGGAGGAAGAGATGAAAAGTCTATAGGCTGGTGTCTAGAACTTGCTGCTTCCTGTTACAATTATTCTGAGAGTTATTTTTGCTCTTTCAGCCAAAAAAAAAAAAAAAAAAAAAAAAAAAAAAGCATTGGGCAAGCAGAAGTTTAGTCAGTTATCTTAGAGAAGTTTCAATTTGAGCTGGGAACTCTAGTTTCTTTAGTGGCAACTAGTACAGTCTTTACCTTTTTTGTTTGTTTATTTTATATCCTCTTCTCTATATCATTGTTTTTCTGGAAGAAAGTAGTTTGTTCATCTTCTCTCCCTTTCTCTCTGTGAAACCACCTAGAGGTGTCTGCAGTTTGTGCTTCAGTGGTCGCGTGGGCTSCTCACAGGGACATACAGGAGCTTGTCTCATCCTTGCAGAGAAACTGTTCCTCTCTTGGAGCCTTGGCTCAGGATGCTTCTAGGAATTCAGTCCAGAGAGTGAAACAGAGGAGCTCCCAGTTAGATTCGTTACCACATGAGTTGGTGTTGACTTCTGCCTAGCTCTGCCCTGCTTCCCCCTGAGCTGGGAATCTCTCCTGCCTGCCCACGCACGTGTTCGATGGCAGGCAGTGCTATGAAAGCATAGGGTGCTGCTGAGCAACTGCCCTRCTTGGCCTGCCCTGAATTCCTTGCTGCTCCTGTGATGGTCTTGGTGTATTCATTCACATAATGTACATTTGAGTTACARCTTTGAAGACTAAAACAGGTCAGTACATTTGTAGAAAACAGGATTTAAAAAAGACTTAAGASATTATTTGTTTTTATGCTTTGGGAGCATTGACTCCTCTTTGATTTGTATGACTGTGAAATGGTGAATGATCTTAATTCATGAAGTGGAAATAATGGAAGGAATCTGGCTTTCAATTACAGAATATTTTAATGTGTCATGAACTGTTCACTGCTCCTTTACTACGCTGGAAACTTAAACAACCACCCTGGTAGGTGCAGCTTTCATTTTGGTTTAGGACAGTGATCTGTTTGTTGAAAGAATATTACTTGAATCTCAGATATCATTAATGTGACTTGTAAGTATTCCTCTCTGAAAATTAACTACATTGGTAAAGTACCAATAGCAAACAGGAAAGTCTTGTTCTCAGGAGCTAACTAATAAGAGCTTTTCAAAGCTACATTAAAATACATCTCTTGGCTCCTCCAAGCTAAATTGAGGCTAATTATTTTTTACACTTATTATCTTAATATACTGAAATAATAAGCAATTGCTCCAATGTCTCTAAAATGTCCAAGCACAAATGCTGTAGTCAAGAGGCATGTTCATTGCTGTATYGGTATCTTAACAGAATCACAGAATCCCAGAATGGTTGAGGCTGGAAGGGGCCTCTAGAGATCATCTAGTCCAACCCACTGCTCCAGCAGGGACACGCAGAGCACGGGGCAGAGGGCTGCGTCCAAGCGGGTTTGGAGACCTCCAGAGAAGGAGACTCCACAGCCTCCCTGGGCAGGAGGGAGGGCTCCCACAACCTCCCCAGGGCTCTGTCACTCTCACAGGAAAGAAGTTCCTCCTCACATGGAGATGGAACTGCCTGTGTTGCAACTTACACCCRTTGCCCCTTGTGCTGTCACTGGCCACCACTGAGAAGAGCTTGGCCCCTTCCTCTCTACATTCTCCCTTCRTGTACTTATACATGGTAATCAGATCCCCTCTCAGCCTTCTCTTCTCCAGAGAAAACAGGCCCAACTCAGTCTCTCCTCATACAAGAGATATTCCAATTAACTTGCTTCTATCACAAGTGAAACTTATTGTCCTTTTTTTTTTTTTCTTTAAACCCTTCTCTAACACTGGGGAGATAAAATGACTCATGGATTCCTTTTCCATATGCCAGGTGGTCTTCCAATTCAGACCATAGATAAACATTTGCTTAGTATATTCCCTTTTGCCAAGCAGGATTGACTGTTGCCTGAACCTTTCCTGACAGATGTTTTTCTAATCAAGTGTTCAATGGTGTGTTAGCAGTATAGACCAGCTTAGCATTTCAGTAGCTTTCTGCAAGAAAAATTGAGATGTGTTTGGTGGCGGTCCTCCAGCCGAAAAACTTCGGAAGCCACTTAGTATACTCTTAATTTCCAATGACATATCTCATACTCGGACAGTCTTTGTCAGTGCTTGATCACACCTATTGTTGATTTTTTTTTCTTTTTCCATCTTATAACTGCAATCTCCAATGCTTTTTTTTTTTTTTTTTTTTTTTTTTTAAGTTTTATGCTTGTATCCAGAGCAAATTACCTAGGTGTGCATTTCCTTACAGTCACTAAGAATTTTTTACATATTTAGCAACTATATTATGTCTTCACCTAGTCTCTAGACTGAGTAAAATAAACTACCCTGCTAAATATTATCTTTTAGGTCTCTGATATGGTGGTTTGTTTTTAACCTTTGCACTCCAATTCTCTCTCTCTTTCTTGTCCTATAGTAGGAAAAGATTTTGTGCGCCTTAAGTATTTCACTCCTTGCTTTACATCTCTGYACTGTGTTCTTATGTTAGTAATACAGATACTGTTGTCAATTTATGATCCTTTAGTTGTGGAATTCTGCAGAACTGCTGTGTGCCCAGTTGGTTCCCATCTCCTATTTCTGCAACTACTGTTTCCTAACAACACTTTTACATTTCTTTCTAAAAAAAAAAAAATGTTTCCTGTATATTCAATTCTTCTTTGCATTTGTCCAGACAATTTTGAATTGCAGTCCCGTGTTCTCCAGTGCTGTACCTCTTCCAGGCCTTGTATTATTTGCAGATTAAGTAAGTTTTATTTGTATCATCTCAGTTACTGACTTTGGTGGTTAGTGGGCTGGGCTATAGGACTCGTGCAGTTTTGCTGCATTCTTCCAGTTTGACAGAAACCCCTGGTGATTAAGATGCAAGTGCAGTCTCCTAGAATCTCATCTGACATCCTAGAGTCTCCAAGATGATTTTAACAGTTTGAGATGGTTTCTGTCAGTTCCCAAAATAGATCAAGATGTATTTTGTATTTGCTTTGCTCTGGACAGTAGTGCTTTCAGATGCAATTTCTAAAAGTTCTTAGAATTGCAGTCAGTTTTCTATAAACTTGTTTTTCTGGAACAGATCTTGGAGAAAAAAAAAAAAAGCTTTTTTTCCTTTCTTTGTTCATTTTAAGATCAGTGTGTCTTCCATTGATTCTTTAATGTCGTCTCATTCCATGTTTCCTCTCAAAACCAATGTAAGAAATCCATATTTACATGATTAGACTGATAAATTCAGTTTATTCTCTCAAGTCCCAAGCTAGGCACGGAGTTTGATATACCCCTATTCATTCTCAGAAATAGGGTCTCCTTTGCAAAGGATTTCTCACTTTTATAGGATTCACTTTTCTGCAGTTCATGTGGTGATACCAGGGAAGATCTCTCCTTACAGGAGCAGGGCTCCTGTTTCTGTGGTCTCATCTAACTCAATGTTTCCATTATTTACCAGTGCAGTCCTGGCAGTGAGTGTGCTTCARTGGGAAAATGGGCCCTTTGAAGAAGTAAGAGTAGTACCAGGGGATGTAAGTAGCGAGATGCAGGAGGCAGTGGCACCTTGCATAAGGTCTGCTCTGTTTYCCTCTTAACAGAAACCAGATTTCTGATTAACATCGCTCAGGAGCCAGATACTGTTCCTGAAGGACTGAAGTCCTTCWCATACTGTTCATTTGGGTAAATCGTATTGTTAACTAAGAGAGGATTGATAATCATGTCTTCTAAGACAATTGCCTGCCCAAGTAGCAGATAGAGTTCAGGAAAAAACATAACAGGTTTTCACCAAGCAGTGCCACCTCAGTGGCTGCATATACATAGTACAAGACATAGTACTTAGGCATGTTGAACTGCATGTGAGTGCTTAGTTTATATTTTGAGATAATGAGCTTTTGCGTTAGAGTTTGCCAGGAGATCTTGGGAAAGATCCACATTTATACATAATAATTCTGTCTATTTAATCTGTTCTCTCATGTTCCTCCTAAAATATCTAACTGTTGTGCTAACTGCCAGGTTGTAATAGAGAAGTTTATTTCATGCTCTACTCCTGTGTTTTAGCTTTTCCTAGCACAGTCTCAGTGAAATTCTGCACCCTAGCTCTTGAATGATAGCTRTACTAAAAGATAGAATTATAGACCTTTAGTCATGGTGTATATAGAGCGTTTCATATTTCTAAAGACACTGTTCCTGCTGAAAACAAGGCCTCAGCTCAAACTTCCTTTTGTCTATTGATGGATCTACCACTGAGTCTYGACAAGACATGTTGAAGAGATTCCTCATGCTCCTCAGGATTTTACCACAGGTTGTTTCAGCACAGCAGAAGAACTTAATATGTTCTTTCATGATTTTCAACTTGCAACATGGAAACAAAAAGCAGATTTGGTCCTTCATCACTCTTTGGTGGTTCCTTCGCCCGCATCACATCTGAAAAGGTTCTGCTTCCTTCTCTCTGCCAGTTTCCTGGGATCGTGCAAGAAATGGTACATGAGGAGGGCATTCAGAATTGAATCAAAAATATGTCAAGACCAGGAGAGTCACTATTTCTGCATCCTGTATGTGGACTTCAAGAAAGTTGCATCTTCTATGAGCAGATGAGTATAACATGCTCTTTAATTGAAGCAACATCAACTTTAGCTTCCATCATAGCAAGATCTCAAGGTTCAGATTCTTTGAAGGGACAGACAGACAGGAAGAGGAGAGCTGCTTTTTATGGTTTGTTTGTTTTTTTTTCCTCCTCCTCCTCCCTCTCCTCTTTGGTAACCAATTACTAAGTTTTCTTTCTCTTTTTATGAAGAACTAGCCTGATCCATTTGTGRGATAAGAGTGAGTAGATGAAGAAAGTAAGGGAAAGCCTTATTCAATAAAGGAATTTTATGATTATTTATGAAAAAGATCTATGACTATTATACCTGAATTATATTTAGTTTTGGTCTGTGCTTATGGTCCTTGCTTTGTTTTTGCTAACTTCTTGCCTTTCATTTTCAAAAGGCCATCAATTTGGAAATACTTAGTGTAGGACAGGGTACTGTGATGGAAAAAAAAAAAAAAAGCCTGTAGTAGCATTAAGAGCATGGCATAAATATCAGTCCTAGTAGTACCCCTTTGATTCTCTAACTCATGTTTGACTTGTATTTGGGAAGTGTATATACAGCCAACTTGCAGTCATCAATTGTAGCTTATCTGAACTGTAGGTTAGCTATATCAGATTTTTTTTTAACACTGGCTACAACAAGATTCACTAGCTTGCACTCAAATCTTAGCTGTCTTTTTCTGACCCTAGTTCATATTCAGAGGCAATTTACCTGATTTTGTCCAACTGACATTGAGGATAACCTAAAAGGTTCTGTATGATTCAGACTCCTTCAGCATAGCTGAAGCTGAGCTACAGTTAATAAGTAGTCACATATTTGGGGATCTGCTCTGGGATCTGCATCCTGTGCCTCCCCAGGCCACTCCTTGGGGTCCAGCTCGGATGGGATCTGAGTTGAGCTACTTCTAGTGTCTGTATCGTGGCCCATATCCCCCCTTCTCTGTGCCCTGCCCCTTTGGGGAATTGCAGATAAAAGCTTTTGAGGTGTAAACTTTTAGCATTTGGTGAAGGGCTTTCAGGTTGAATCCTCATGGTATTTTCTTGCTACTCTGCATCATGAATTGTATTTACTATCTATCTAGAAAAAGAATGTTCTAAGAAAGGAACTAATTGTTGTGTCCATGTTCTTAGTAATTTGGAGACCAAAGAAGACTTAAAATCATTCAGAGAGACGAGGACACAAGGAATCAAGTAACTCATTGAATCTTGCAAGTATTCATTTGTCCTTTGTTGGCCAGGTAGTGTGATAGTCCCGTTCTTTAGATATATTCATGACAGTTTCCACTGTTTCCACACTTGTACCAGTTTCTGCATGGTGTCTAGGAAGTTTTTTGAAGTAAAATAATTATTTGCACAATACAATTTTTATTTTGGCTTTCTGAAAAGTGATTTTTTTTGCCTATGATTACAGTGAGGAAGCCGTAGGAAAGAGATGAAAGAATATCAATGGGATGATACCTTAGAGCAAATTATATGACCATAAAGAGAATGTTTGAAGCTTGATGTCTTGCAGAGGCTAAATGCTCTTATAAGGCAATTGARAGAAAACCTACCTTTGTGTCCTGTACCTGTCCAGAGTATTTTCTTATGATGTGTTGATTCTAGCAGACTTGGTTACATTTTTTCTTTTCAACAATGTGGAGTAAGTTTGGGCTAACGCAGTGATGAGAGAAAACCTGAGGTAAAGGGACCCTGAAATATGGCTCTTATAAGCTCTGAGTTACATTCTCTTATAATGATTTGTTTTGTGTCTCTAAATGGACCAGGGAAAACTACATAATACTTCCCATTGGAAAAAAAAAATCCTGTCCGTAGAGTCTGAGATAATATTCCTTGGATACAACTCACTGGTGAACAATGAGTCACAGAATGATTGAGGTTGGAAGGRATCTTTGGAGATCACCTAGTACAAGCGGGGTCTTCTAGAGCATATTGCACTGAATCRCATCCAGGCAGGTTTTAAATATCTCTGGATAARGGAAGTGCACTCTCTGGGCAGCCTGTTCCAATGCTCTGTCACCTTCACAAGCAAGATGTTTTTTCTCATATTCAGGCAGAACTTCCTGTGCTTTATTTTGTGGACATTGCTTCTCATCCTATCACTGGCCACCACTGAAAAGAGTCTGTCTCCATCCTCTTGACACCCTCCCTTAAGATATTTATACCCACTGATAAGATTCCTCTCAGCCTTCTGTTCTGTAGCCTRAACAGGCCCAGCTCTCAGCCTCTCCTCAAAGAAGAGATGCTCCAGTCCTCAGTAAACTTTAAGCAACTGCTCAAGGTCCTTCATACAGRTCTTTTATATGAAGCATTACAATATTGTTAGGATTAAACATTAATAAAGGAAGAAAAAAAGCAGTATGGAGACCATGAGTAAATCTCAAAAGGTGAAGTTAAAATAAATGGTTTGTTTCAAAGCTCTAAAACATGGTAGACCGTCATGATGTACAGAACTTAGTCAACAAGCTAACTAGGGGTTAGAAAGGCAGCTGTGGTTAATATTCTTCTAAATAACTTAAAGTTTTTTTTAAAAGCTCATTAGGACACTAATGTGGAGTTTTTTTGATCTTTTTTCCTTTTATGTTCTTTCAATAATATAAGTGAATTAGTTTTAGTATTTTGGTAGCTTCAAATACGGCTTCACAAAGAGCTTTGTTGGAAGGGCAATCCAAGAGAGCTGGAAACCTTTCCCTAGCAGACGAGGACGGGCGAGTGCTGCTTTGGCACAGCAGGGCTGAATGAACTTCACTGTATGTTCCTCGTAAATCAACAGATCGGGAGGTACTGCCTGGAGGGAGGATTTGTATTTGTTTTCTCACTTTCTTTCTGGCTTGTATGTACCGACTTCATTCCTGTTGCTCAGAATCATGGCAAAAGNTTTTTTTTTTTTTTTTCCCTCTGCTCTTCTCTTATGTAAGGGTCTAATCCAGTGACAAATTAAAATGAGTGAAAAATTCATTAACAAAATGAATTCTGATTAAACCTGAAAAGTAGCTGAAGGCTATCTGATAAAAAATATCCAATTAACACAATCAGTGTAGGAGATATTTATTGTCACTTCCAAGATCTCTTCAATCAGGGAAAGAGTCATGCTTTAACTTAACTTTAGAATGAGGTTTTAATCTTTTGGAGAAGATGGTGCTACATAAAAAAATGTTTTGCTTCTGATTAGGAAACACTGATTATTGAAATAACTCAGAAGTGTAAGAAGCTTTTTCCAAGTGAGCTTCTCATTGAACTCTAGTTTTGATTAGCTACTGTATATATAAATTAAATTTTCTATTTTGAAATGTTTAAATGATACATAGCTAGTTTTAAGAGGGTTGTTACAGAAAGCTCTATGGTTGCTGTATACATGCACAGCTTAACTGCTTTTTGGAGTGTCTAGATAATGAAGCCCCATTGCAGTGTATAATAACAATTTATGATGTCAAGGCATTATATAGAAGGGCCTACATGAAGTGCAACATTTTGATAGCTAGTGATACTGAAATATTTTGGGAGTAAGGAAGATGAATCAAGAAAGTGTTGCCTTTTATTTCCCTTTTAACTTTTTATGGCACCTTCATCTGTGTTTGCTTCTTTGCCTGTATTTGATCTTCCTTTTTCCAGGGAATATGTAATCTAAAGTATAAAAATTCTCATGCCRTAAATGCACTTTGAGGAGAAAAATGTTTCCTAAATGTTGTCATGCGATAGATTTACAAAGTTGGCTTGGAAAGATTGACTTTCATAATGAAACCTGAGTGAATGGAACCAAGGCCAGTTACTTCACAGCAAAGTTGAGGAACCCTTAAGATTCTTCCTTTCAATTTCTTTTGCTTTTGCTTTGAGATGACCGCTCTGAGTTAGAGTCTGTGTACCTAGACAGGAAATAAATGCTATTAACTGACTTGTTCTGCTTGTTTTCTGTGAGAAATGAGTATGAATGGGTGGTGGCGAAGCCCTTAAGAGCTGAAAAAGTTTATTGGGGCAGAAAGTAAATTCTGCACTCTGATCACAATAGGGAAAATAACACCCACCTGTGGAGCAGTTGTCCTATAATTGTATATGTGTACCAAATCTCTGTCATCTTCTTAACTGTTGCACTGCTTTTGTTGGCTGGGCTCTGGCTCGTTATCATAGAGACCCTAGGGAATGGCTGTGGTGAAGTCTGGAGCTTTCAGACTTGCAGCTGAATTTGAGGTCAAACACTGGCTTTTTACTTGTAAGGTGACAAGCTGAATTCTAGATACCACATTCCTGTCCTTTAGGTGGAAGTCTGAAATACTATGACAATACTTTCTACTAAGTTTTCACACTTTGTTTATACCTATTTTACAGGAGAAGCAAACAGTAAAACCAAATTGTGATTTAAGAGAAGCTGTGCTTTTATTTGTGGTCGCACAGCAGCATGTGTGTATTTAGCACTGCTATCTGTGGGACCTGGGTCAGAAACAAGAGGGCACTTTGTGTTGCTGAGAATGAAAACAGGTCTTAAAAACCAGCTTTCCCCTTATGCTGTACCTCATCTTGCCCCTGCTTTTGTGCTTGAACATGTGGCATGACTGCATCCTACTGCTGGGATGCAGAAGCTCTGCTCTTATATCCCTAGTGGTGGTGTAGGAATCAGTCCTCCTCTCCAGAACTTGCATTTGCAGTTTTGGATAGAAATATTCTTCTGTGAAGTGATTCTGGAGAAGAAAATTGTATTGCTGTAAAGGGTGCTGCAGAATTACTGTGCTCCAGGCAAATCTTCCCCCCATCTCCCCCTTATTCAAAATCCTCTTGAATAAATACAATGCACAAGGTCCATGTATAAATTGCTAAGAATTAAAGAAATTGGCACCTCCTCATTTAACTGTGTAGCTTTTCTATTGATATTTTCTGTGTTTGCCTGTTTTGTGTGTTTCTTGTAGCCACAGTTACTGATAATTACTGTGTACTGTTTCTATGGCTTAAAAGCAACTTAAGTCCTGCACTGCTGGATGGCAACAAGAAGATTTTTACGTTACAATATTCCATATGTGATTTTTAATATTACTCCTTATCTTCCTCCTCACTCTTGGGTCAGTGACTACAGAATAGCAGTTAATGATTTTAAAAGAATATTTTACATCTATATCATGTTATGCCAGATAAAGCAGTTACTGTGTAGCCGCAGCAGTTTTAATACATAGAATATTTGTGTTACTTTTTCTTACAGATCTAGAAATGGCAATTGCATATTGGAATTTAGTCTTATCAGGAAGGTTTAAATTTCTAGATCTTTGGAACAAATTTTTGCTGGTAAGTACATACTGTATTTCTTCCTGAATAGCTTAGTACTCTCGCTTGTATAGCTCATGCTTACAGTAAAGAAAAAGGCGGGAAGGTTGAATACTTCCTTTGAGTACTTGTAAAAACTGAGATGATAGTCTTAAATCAAGCCAGATTTACTCAAACCAGATTAAATCTTCTGTGTATAATTGGCTAACTGAGAATAAAGCCAAAATATTTATCATGGCAATAGTGCAGTGTCCTCCTCACGGAAGCTTCTRCCTGCAGTGAGGGCCTAACTGGAGTTTGAACCTACGGGGGCTTCATTCTCAGGCAGCTGCGCTTATTGTCAGCCACGGAMGTCACCGTGTCCTGCTCTTTGCAGTGGGACTGCACAAACTCAGCGTTCTCGAAATGGCAGTTCTGTTGTGACTGACTTCACGCTGAGACGCTTTGAGTTTTAAGTGAAACTTCTTGTCTGAGTGATTATTTTGACTCATTTTTTAGATAATAGTTTGGAACTCATCTTAATGGTTTTCTRTTATCAGTACAAGTCTGTAGGTGGTTGAATAAAGGTGCATAAATTAAACTTTGGAAATCACAAAATATTCTCACTAAAGACCAAATTCATTCATCCATGTTTCTTCTTTTGCATTTCTACGTGTTTGCAAGAACTTAAATTATCTAACATTATATAAGATATAATTCATCTTTTTTTTTTTCTGTTTAACTTTTTCTGTGTAGTTTGGGAGAATAAAAAATCTTTCTACATTTTATCCCATAAGCTCTAATGCATAATAGGCAAAGTATGTACTTTTTAGAACTTTTTGTTCTAAGCTYTCTTCTAAATCAGTGAGGTATTTTAGACAGTGTATTTTATTCACTGACTGTATTTGCTTGATTCACCAAAGGAACTTGTGAAAAGATTAAAGACCTCGAATGCTAAGATTTCTAAGGAAATCTTAATGCTTCCCTTCCCCCAATTTGACTATATAATATGACAAACAGTTGTGCAAGTCTCTAGTTCCAACCCTATTACAGAGAATCTGGTGTAAAATGTGTTTGTCTTTGCTGTGAATATCACAGAATGGCTGAGGTTGGAAGGGACCTCTAGAGATCATCCAGTCCAGCACCCTGCTCCAGCAGGGACACCCAGAGCACGGGGCACAGGGCGGCATCCAGGCGGGTTTGGAGACCTCCAGAGAAGGAGACTCCACAGCCTCCCCAGGCAGCCTGTGCCAGGGCTCTGYCACCCTCACAGGMMAGAAGTTCCTCCTCATATGGCGATGGAACTGCCTGTGTTTCAAGTTGTACCCACTGCCCCTTGTCCTATCACTGGAATATTTGACTTAAAAACTTGCATGTAGTTTATTTGCTTCATAAGAATCATTTATAACAAAAAACAATTAAACTGAGGAAGTAGCAAGCTAGGAATCTTTAGGTGTGGGCATTTTTTTCTGTTTTTAAGAAACCCAGTTTATTCTCCTGAGTATACTGAAGTATTATTGCCAAAAGCAGTCTGTCTCACTCCCAGAGCTGATTCTTTTTGCTAAACTGCCAGAAAACAATTAGAGGACAAAAACAAATGAGTACTTTCCTGCAGGCTAATCATTTGTGTCCGCAAGAGATCAGCCAGTGCCACAGCTGGCTCGGGAGGTCCTGTGGGACGGTGGGGATGGAAGAAGAGGTTGAGGAAGCGGGGCTGTCACCGCCTGCCCCAGCTGGCCGCATCAGTGTCAGCACAGAGGAGGGGAGCGAGAGCCAGCAGCTGTGAACGGGGCTGGAAGGGAGSCTGCAAAGGCTGACAGTGCAGGGAAAGCTGCCTAGGAATGAGGCTTCCCCAAGGAACAAGGCTTTCGGAGTGCTGCTCAAACTGGCCACACTGGAAACAAGTGTGTGAAGCGGGGGATGCAGAAGGWGGATGCCTGAAGTTGGCGGGGGAGATGTGGGATTGGCTGGGAAGAGGCTGGAGAGGGGAGGAGTGGAGCAAAAAGAGACAGTGAGCTCTGRTGGAGATAGCAGCTGATGAGAGAGGCTGAGATGATGGATCCTGAAGGCAGCCTGGAAGAAGTGAGAAGAGGAAGGTAGGAGAAAGGTGCAACTGCAGCCAGGGAGTTGAGGGAGAGTCTGGATTAGTAAAAGGGATGATGAAAGAAGGACTCCAGTGGAAATGGCAGAGTGCCAGCTTGGAGCTACCGAGCTTCTGAACCTTCAATGGGAGCCAAGATCCCTTAAGCAGAAGCGTGAAGTACATTTGTTTTGTTTTGTTTTTACCATAACAAATGGAGAGCATGCATCCTAAATGCAAAACAGAAGAAATAAAACAGCTTAAGCAAGGTTTATTATGCTTTTCCTTTTCTAATAGCTATTTATTTTTATAATTTTCTTCAGAAACTACTTAGTATTCAACAGTACCCTTTTTTTTTTCCTTTACAGGAACACCATAAAAGATCAATCCCGAAAGATACTTGGAATCTTCTATTAGACTTTGGAAATATGATTGCAGATGATATGTCCAACTATGATGAAGAAGGTAACAATTACTTGAGTAACTTTTCAAAAATTGTTATAGCAGAATTACATCTTTTTTCTGAATGAGCAATAGAACCTACTATTACTTGAGATGTTAATTTGTTTACTCATGAAGGTGTAGCTGCAAATAGAGTATTGCACTTACTACCAAAAAGTTAACATGAAGTTGGCTTTAATATGTCAATAAAACTAAAGATACTGTCAGGCCATTATGTAGCACATGTTCTTTGAATCTGTTACACTGCAGAAATCCCCATTAAACTATATTTCAGGTCAGAAATGTTGCTAACAGCAAGGCCGTGTATCATTGTGCTGCTTGCAAGAATGTCCCCATTAAAAGAACCAAAGAAGAACCAAAGCATATTTTTACTAACCTAAGTGCAGCTTGCTCTCTGTCACTAATCCTGCAAATCCTGCTTTGCAATGGATGTGTACAGAAATATTCTTTAAATTATCAATGACTTTTAACAGGAGGGCCATGATTTTGTTCTCAGCTAATTTTAAACCTGGTAGGGTAGATAATGCTTTGAATATGTTTGATTTGTATTAAGAACTGTTGCTGCAAGAGAAGATTAGAGTGTTTTGATTTACTAGCTAGGTGCTTTATCAAGTGTCCATCATGTCCTGTGTGTTAGAGCCCAGCTGTGTTAGAAATATTGAAGTAAGCTACAATTTTAGGAATAAAATAGTGTATTGCTAATAATGACATGTTCTCTTCTAAATTGCTTGACTTCTCTTTAGGAGCGTGGCCTGTTCTTATAGATGATTTTGTGGAATATGCACGACCAGTAGTCACAGGAGGAAAGCGTAAAACTTCCTAACCCCAGACTCATCAAAACGGACTAAATTTGCAGTCTGAACTGCATTAGGTAACGAAGATTTGTTGGCCAATAACTGTGCACACTGTTGCTGGTCTCAGTGGTCATGATGAGACTGAAATTCCTCCTTTCTGCCTAAAGAAAATGACGGCTGGCTTGTGGACACCTCAAGAACACACTCGGAAGATAGTCCAGGCTGTTTGTAGGCTATTGGCTTCAATTATTGTACTGGTTGTATCATATAGGATGTAGATTTTGCATGATTTTATACTTCGGAGAAGTTTAACTAGAGGCCATTTTATTAAAGTTTTGACAGCACAGCATGCCATTCAGTTCATGATCCAAAGTGAACACCAGCAGTTACATGAATAAAATTGTATTATATTGTACTTATATGAAAAGCAGTATTTGTGGTATATAAATTAAATCCCTAAATAAAACTTATGCAGTATGTTGTATTTTTATAAAAGTTAGCTCTGTGCATCTGCCCTAAAACAGAATTGTAACAAGAAACACTTTTTTTACTTATTGCTGAAATTTTAAATTTATATTTTTAAGCTCTTAGATGTACAGACAGGTCACATCTAGCCTCCTTTTTCCCCAATAAGATTAACATCCTCATTGTTGTATTCATGAAGGTCTTGGACATGTTACTGCAGGACTGCTGAGGAAGGACTGCCCTGCATTACGTTGCGAATCCAACTTTTATTTTGACCACCACTTTAAAGTAGACCTGAACCAAAGATGCTTTTATAATTTATGTTTGATTATCCTATTCAATTGGTCTTCAATTATATATTTTGCTTACTTTATTTAAATTATGAATTGGTATTAATTTTTTTAGGCTTAATAATAGCCTGAAACAGATCATAAATTCTAGCTAAACGCAATGTTATGAGTGCAATTCCTGATGTGTCCCACAAAAATAGATATTAATAAGCCCAAAGATGTCCTGTAAGCAAAGTTAGCCCCTGCTTTAGAGCATCAGCTAGAGGTAAGGAGAGTTTRCTTTGCATTACTGGTGTAACCCTCCAGATGTTTTTGCAATAGAATTATTCAGTAACATTACAAAGAAATAGTATGTAGGTGAGATGTCAAATCATTTTACACCAAATGTGATTTCACTCAGTCATTTCTTTCTCCTATCTAATATAAAGTATGTGGAGGTCAGTCGCTTCTTTCTCAACAGTGTTTTCCAGTGCTTCAGCACAAGGAGGTTCCACCAGAAATGACTGAATATGTTTTCACACGGGGCTCTTTTGAACACTACCTCATCAAAATGAGTTTGTCTTGGCCGCTGTAAGAGTTTGCTAAAGCAGAGAGTTGTTAATGAGTATGTACAGCTGTGATTAATGTATTTTCCTCTAATCAGAGTTGAGTTGATGCAAGAACTTGGGAGATGATAGTGCATTAAGTTATGTAACATATCTTTTTGGATGACATATGAGATAATTTAAGTATTTCATGAGAGGGTATTATTTTGTTTCGTAATTGTGAGGATATAAGAACTGATACTGTTTTTCTAAACTCTAATATTTAGGGTTTCATATAAGCTGTCAGCTTTTATTTATGTCAATGCAGCCTACAAGACCAAGTGAAGATACTGAGTCGAGGAATGCTGCCTTCATTCTTTCTCCCATGTGAGAGAAGCCCAGTAGTGCATGATGCTAAAAAAGCAGGGTGAGGACAGAGCCTGCACTTGAATAAATTAGCAAACGTTTTGTGAATAGTGACATAGAAAGCAAGTTCATAGAAATCACAAGTGAGTGATTTATTATTGGTCTTATTTTTCCCTCCAAGGAGTATTTAGAAACAGTGTGCCGTGCATGGCAGCCACTAGATGTCAGTGTCTCAGTCTTTAGATACCTCTCTCTTTTCTGGGTAGAGAGTTAATATGTAATAGTAACAAAAATTATTACTTAACAGCTTCTCTTTCGATGTATGCAAGTCTAGCTAGTCTATAGACGTCAATTCAGATATAAAAACAGATTAATGCTTTTGGGGCTGTTTTTGCATTTCATTTACCTATTCTTTCCCAATCAGAATAGGTAGTTTTTATATATTTCTTGTAGGCTTTGAAGAATAAATCTGTGACTTTGAAGAATAAATCCAAAAACATCAGCTGCATTTATGCAGTCAAAAGCAATGGACTGTTTGTTTTTCAGACAATTGTGACTTAAAATGCATAGGCACAGCATAACTGAGCAGAAGTCATTTAGTCTCATGCTCTATGATGTAGCCAAGTAGTTTGCATAGGATTAGAGCTTACAAAACACTTGTTCCTGCTGCAGACTCTGTCAAAGCAAGCTAATGACTGTTTTTACCTTTAAAAACAACAGATTATTAGAAAGGCTCTTCCTTTTTTTCTGTCTTCTTCCTTTTCTTCTCTCTCCCTCCCTCGTGAGGAAGAACTTCTGAAGACCCGAGTGTGCAGCTAGGTCTTCCATGTGTGTGTTGAGGGCTTTGGCATGGTCCATGTTAACATGAGGAGGAAGGTGCTCAGCACTTGAGATRGTTCTCATTTTTTCTGCACATACACTTATTCACTTTTAGGCTTTGTTTTTATGAGGATCCTTCACAAAAGGCACCTTTCAGTAGAGGAAGACTGGCCCAAATACTTTTAAGACACATTTTGCTCCCAATCAGGCATCCTATTCCCACTCTACCCAGTTAAAACCACCTATGCATTTTACATTCCCATAAACAAGAGCATGGAATAACATTTCCAATATTATCCAACAATTTCCAAGCTTTTACATTATACATGCAAAAGTAATTAACCTGCTTTTAAGCAATGACTTCCATATGCATTTTAAAACTTGCTGCTGTCCACTCGCTTTACAGGGGACTGTGACCCTGTTTTTAGGTGAGCTGAGATGAGACCTCAGCTGAAGAATTTATASTCATACCTGGTATGGAAATGGTCAATTTAGATTTCTTTTCAACGCATACAGTGTTAGTTCTTAGATATGCTGTATATATATTTGAGTTGGTGCCAAGTTGGTTGGTTTTACCTCYTAAGAGTATTTGAAACTGAGCCATGGGCTGTGACTTTGCCAGCTCTAAACTGAAATGTGATTTATCATGTATGCCATGCCAAGGAGAGTAAGCCCGTAGGCGTCCCCTCATGCAATGCACCTGAGAAATTTGCTACCGAGAACGCTGTGCACCTGTAAACTTTGTGGCAATTGAAAAGGAATAAATGAACTTGCAACATGAAGGATTGAAGTCGGTCGTGTGGGCTGTCAGTGCGTTTTGTCAGCTTTGTGCTTKGGAAGCCTTTGTAAAGGCTGGGGTTTATTTCTGTTTTCCAGGGAATTTCTTAGATTCTTGTTTTATCCCATCCGTTAGAAAATGGCAAGGATGTAACACATGATTTTTTTTTTTTTGCAATTATGCTTAAAATAAATGTATGCCTGTTTTGCTCATCTGTGCCATCTTTACCTTCTTAAAAAGCTTGCTGTTTTTACGTGCGGTGCTGGGGCTCTTACAGCTACCTGCCAGCAACCATCTAACTGCAGTTTGTGTTACTGGTTTGTACTGGAAACGAGAAGTCTCACTGCAGGGAAAGCCCTGCTCAGCCCTGGCCTCCAGGCTGTGTAAGCAGCAGCGCACAGAGATGTCTGTGCAGAGACCTTCCAAGGTATGTACACGCCTGCTCCTTTTTTTTTTTTTTTGTCTGAAAACATGAATCAAAATCTAGTTTGGAAGTTCAAATGCTTTCCTCCTTCAAGGAGCACGAAGGCACCTGAGTAGCCCGTGGTGTGAGCAGGCCACAGTGAAGCTTCTTGTCTCTGCCAAGATGCCTTGAAGTTTGTTTTACCAACCACCCTGGCACTTGGGTATCACCCGGCTCGGCCTCCTCCTGTGACAGCGACGAGGGCTGCTGCTGGTACTTGAGAACCACAGGAGCCCCTTCCCTTCCAGCCATTGGCACCCACTGCTTTCCTCGACTGTCGACAGCCCTATCTGGGACATCAAAGACACAAGTTTCCCCAAGGGAGGATGACCAACCTTGCACAGACAGGAGAACTCTCTTCCCCCCTCTCCTTCTTTTATATATATTTCTTTCAAGAAATCAGTCGTTCTTTGACCTTTGTATTAGAGTGCTGGGTGGAATTAAGTCAGGATGACACCTAGGGAACTAGTTTTTTTGATTATAAACAGGCAGAGGGATCTGCAGCTACAGCTACATTTTCAACCGCGAGTACAAATTCCAAGTTTCAGACAAGTGGGTACAACGCTCACTTCTTTTTCAGAAAGGACTAAGGGCAGCTTGAAGGCCTTAAATTTGGATTATTTACTTGTTGGGGTTCTTTGGGCTCATATACAAACTTGAGAAACTGCACGCATTACACAGGCTTTATGTAAAGTAGGAAAGGCCGAGTTCCCTTCTGCAGTGGTGTGAAATTAGTTCATCCTCACTGTTACAGAACTGAGTCAAAATAGTGGCTCTTTCCCTGATTTTAGTGAATATTCTCCTTATACCAGAGAAAAAAAGATGAAATTTACATGCAGTTTGGAGTGGGTGAACTTGGAATCAAGAACATTTCGCAAATTCATATGTTCGGATAACAGGAGCATCATTCACGGGTGAAGTGCTTGGGATGTCATCATGTTCATTTTAAACGCTGAAGGCCCCGTGGTGACACAGCAGTCTCAGCTGGTGCTCCTTTTACCACCTAATTTTTTTGTAAACCTGTAACTGAGCCATCGAGTTGGAAGCTGCCATCTGTTCCTGGCAGTGAGGACGCGCTCCCAGTGTCTGGTTCCTGGGTCCCTGCACCACCGTTAACCAACCGCTAATCATTGGAACAAGGGTGCACAAACCAGAGGCTATTTCTACCAGTTTTGCATCTAACCTCTTATATCGTAGCATGGTGATGGTGATGCTTCTCTTTCATTCCAGTGTTCCTTTTGTAAAGTTATTTTATATGCATAAATTATGTAGTTGTGCAATTAGTTGCTTACTGTTTTGGGTGATGTTAGTAAAATGCATCCTTTATACTTTTGGCCTTTTCTATCCAAATGGCAACCAGCTTTTCTTTCTGACAAAGATCAAAGCAAAACAAAACCTTTCCTAGGTAGCCTTTATCAAAAGTACAGTCCTGTCAATCAAAGCTTTCTTTTTATCTAGTTAAGTTTATATTTACACTTATATTTTCACCTATAAAGCAGTAATCTTGATTCTTTGGAATAGCAAGCATGGCACCTTGGAACCACAATATGGGTCTATCTCAATAGGCCTCCCTGGAGGTAGATGTTGAGCTCACGCTGTGACATGTTTGTGGGCAAAGCATGTTTAAAAGGCTGTAAGACTGCACGGACRCTTCTTGCCTTGAATGACAGAGAGCAGAAAAACTGTAGTGGGAGAATAAGCAAATAATCTGTAGGATACCAAGTTTGAAAGCCTGGTATTGATAAAACTCTCAATGCTCATTCCARCTGAGACTCCTTCACGTGTGAGCTTTGCCAGGTACTTGGGCTGCCAGTTAAATACATGTTTCAAAATCGTTTTCTTTCAGAACTGACGTGTAGGCTGTGCTGGAGCTCTGGKTTAGGAAAATGTCGTTCTTTGCCCGAGAACAAGGAGATGCAAGATTTAAGTTGTTATTTTGTTCAATGTTTATTCAGGGGTGCAGTGAATTACTAAGGTATTTTTGCTATAGGTTGAACAGAGCAAGAATGTTGTGTTGTCTTGGAATCAGGTAGGTTTCCGGGTCGCTTGTCCAAAGACAAGCCCACCCGAGCCTCCAGAAGACAGAATATTGCCACAGGGCATAGCTAGAAATGTGAGAGGTTTACTGCGTTTTACTAGGTTCTTACCATGCAGCCCATCAGACCAGGATTCACTAAGTTTGCAAATGTCTTTYCTCACATATCACTGTTTCCAGTTTCTCGACGACTCCCCAAAAGGGAGACTGACTCTCCCCTCTCAGAAAAGTGAAGGGAAATAGATTAATTTACGAGTTATTAGATAAATAAACACCCCTGTGGAGGCATGTGTTTTTCTGGGTGTAGAGTTACTAATGCTGGGTAGGGCTGAGCACTGGCTGGCTTGCTTCACGCGGGGTTGCAGAAGTGATGTTTTTGCGCTTCACTCTGCGGGCACGCTCCTTCCTGCAGGCTCATTGAACAAAATCCCTGGCTTATGAAATATTTCCTCTCCATTGGGTCCCAGGCAAGGGATGGCATCTGCAGAGCCAGAAAAGGAAGCCCTTGCCTTATAGAGCGAGCGCTCGCTGGTGACACAATGGCTGATATAAAGTGTCAGCAGAGCTGAGCTGCAGGCAAAGGAACAAAGAAACATCCAGTGGCCGTTTCGCACGGGAGGGAACGTGGAAAGTGCCTCGGGGATGGATAAATTCAAGGCTGCGCTCGTACTGGCAGGGGTAGGGGATGCTCTGGGATACCGAAATTTCTCCCGAGAAAACAATGCTTTAGGTGCAAAGATCCAGCAGGAGCTGAAGGAAATCGGGGGGCTTGAGAACCTGGTGCTCTCTTCGGACAAGTGGCCGGTGAGCGACAACACCCTCATGCACATGGCCACGGCGGAGGCCGTCGTCACAGGTAGGTGACACCGGGCGAGCGGGGGCAGTTCGGAAAGGGGCAACGCTGTGGAGCTGCTAGATACACTGAAGGAAGCCACAGAAACCCTGCCAGGTTCCTAAATGCTGCGTGTGTGAATGAGAGTGTCTTCTAGAGGAGCACAGTCTCGTGCCTCTTGTGCAAACGAGGGAGATTTCGTTTCTTAGCTGTGGAGTAGCTCTCCTTATGTTTTCCACAGGTTTCAAGGTTAAAATACTGCATGTCCAGCATAATCTAAAAAAAGTAAAATAGATTATCTGCATAGTATACTTCAGAGATTAGCACACCCTAGGGAAATGAACATCTAAATCTCGTCTATAAAAAAAATAAGATTAGTTCTAGGTGTATTTTTAGCATACTTGTGTTCAGAGCTTCAGGTTGGCATAGAGTTGCCTTACTGCCTCTTTCAGGCTAAAATCATTAGGACTGCCTCATCCTTGCCAGCTTCCAGATCAAAGGCTGCACCTGCGAAGCCAGAAAAGGCAGTTTTCTTTATGAGGAGAGTTCTGTGTCTTTAGTCGAGAAAAATATTTTAAAATGTGATGTTTTATAGTAATGTATGTCAAACTAGTGAATGTTATTAGTATGTGTCTTCTAAAACTACAATAGTTTGAAAGAGCACACTTGTTTTTCTCTCAAGGCAGTAATTTTTTTGGAAGATGCCATAGAATCATAGAATCCTTAAGGTTGGAAGGGACATTTAGAGATCATCTAGTCCAAACCCCATGCACATGCAGAGTCACCTAGACCTAGAGCATGTGGCACAGGATTATATTTATATTGACTCTATTGATAAAAGTGAGGCTTTTTGAGACCATCAAGCTTGTCGTCAATAAGAACATAAGAAGACAGTAACCATGCAGTAATATTTTCTCGTTTCAAAATGAATCAAACTTTTATCCCTGTAAAAAATATTTCTATTTTTTCTTAACTCTATTACACTGGAGAGCCAACAATAGCAACAACTTACAACGTAGCTAGTATTGCCAAAGTCAATGAAGTTTCACTTGTGCTTCTGTTTCACTGCTTTATCCAACTGCTACTAAATTTAGTAGTGAGAGATTAGCTGGAGAGTGTTAGACACTTCAGGCTCGGCTATTAGCTAACCAATGGTTTAAGGGATAGCTAATACACTAAAGATAAGGGCAAGATGTCAGCCTATCAAGAGAAAAGATGACTAACATATTTCTGAATATAGGCTATGATTAAATACATATCATATGTTTTCTGCTTGTTGAACTCCATAAATCTGTGACTTCAGAGTAATCAAGACGGTTAGACTATAATAATAAATCTAATTTCTTAAATGCAGCGGGAGCACAGCTGTTCTTTAAAGAAATAAAAGTCTCACTATGTTTCATATCGACTGTGTTTATCCTGTACTCTTGTTTCTCTGTCCTCTTTGGACAGTCTTTTCAAAAGGTCCTCTCATGGGCTGGTGAAAGAGCAAAAAGCTGTAGCGGGAAATTTTAGGAAGAAATGCTCATTGCATGGCAACATTCCTGAAGATAAGAAAGCAAGTCATCTTGTTGGCTTCCCTAAAGGAAAGCAGAGCTGCTCTTGCCTCCAACAATGTTTCCTCATGGTAAACTAAATGCAAAAAAACCACCAGGTCTGACCATGGCTCAACACGTGTGCAAAATTGCTGAAGCCAAGAGAGAAAATCTGGTGAGGGTGGCAGTGAGTGCCCCTGCGACACCCAGTGGGTGTCCTGGCCCAGTGACCTGCATGGTCGTGCCACAGGGAGCGCTCAGTTGCTGTCGGAGATGACCAGGAGCGTTGACGGGCTCCAGCAGCTCCATCCTCTTCCTCCATGACAGCGACTCAAGTGCAGAGCATACACGCACGGTGCCAAAAGAAAAGAGGAGCAGGAAGGTCTTTAAAAACATGTTGGAAATCTGTAACCAAAAAAAATGTGGGAAGAATAACCAGCCACAAGTGTCCTGCCCCTCGCTGCTGGTACTTACAACAAGGTATCACAGGTAGCTGCACTGGCTGCCTGGGACTCCTCTTGCAGACAGAGAGGGGGACAATCAAGGATATTTCACGTCCTAGGAGATTCGCCCTCTCAAGTGCCCCATTTGCCCCTATATCCTGCAGAAGAAGCATGGGTGACAGCACTTGGTCACCTCAGTTGTGGGGCATCCACCTGGGCAGAGGACTGAGGTAGGGGCTGAAGGCTGTGCAGGGAAGTGCAGCCTTTAACACAGAAAGATGAGAGCTTTTCTTTCTCTTTAGTGTCTCCCACAACAGCAAGCAAATAAGACTGTGTCAGAACATCATCTCTGTTTAAAATCCTATTTCACACATCTTTTAGCAATTCCCTATAGGTGATTTTATTTACGTTTGTTTATCTAAAGTGCAGAGGAGGGGATGCCATTCACTAAAATCAT
This sequence comes from Nothoprocta perdicaria, assembly GCF_003342845.1. NCBI lineage: Eukaryota > Metazoa > Chordata > Aves > Tinamiformes > Tinamidae > Nothoprocta > Nothoprocta perdicaria. The sequence continues at coordinate 41,602 of NW_020455673.1, read as the reverse complement.
TCAAAGCCACATTCTCTTGCACGCTCAGCCCCCCCCCCCCAAGTGATATCCCCAAGAATACTCACCTGGAAAAAACACTCTCCAAGATGAGAAACCTGTGCAAACCTCCCAAAGTGCCTGGGTGCTGCCCTCRAGATTGCTCCCAGCCGGAGGCCGGGGAAGCCAACGAGCCCACAGTGGAGGGTTGGTGATGAAGGTTGGAGCAAGTCTGACGTTGGGAGCTGATTTAGGCCAGCGCTGCCCTGGCTGAGCAGGAGAGGTCCGAGGATGCTCAAGGCCAGGGCCAGCAGTGGTGATGGCCTTGCAAGGAGGCCGAGCTGCCTCCCCAGCTCCGCTGAGGCTCCCCTCATGCTAACCAACAGCCCGACGGGGAAGTTCAGTCCACCAACRAAGGATAAACAAAATACCTACTTCCAGCAAGGATTTGTCATGTGAAGGAGGAACAAAAGCTTAACATCATGGAAAGCAGGAGAACTATCACTGTGGTCAGGAAAGGTTTTTCCTTTCTGACTCAAACATYGACTAGAAAAAGAAAAGCTTTTGTTTTGAAAGAAAGTTTGCCCTACTGACCAGCCTGACTCTGATACAGGAGCTGTGGTGGGCCTAGACAGTCCTAAGGTGACAGGSACCAAAGCACCTCTGACCGTGGAGATAATACTTCTACAGAAGCCACCAAGTAATAAATTCCTGTTCTTGGCTCACGTCCAGATAAAATGACTTTTAATTTTTAACTTCGAAAGGTCAGTAGCTATAAGTACCTTGTTCCTCAGGGATTTTGTTTAGTACAGCTAGTGTATTTGATAAGATAGTTAAGATAGTCTTTTTTTTTTTTTTTAAGAGGAAAGAGGTAAATCTTGTTTCATTTTTTTTCACAGATCTATTCATTTTTTTTCTGTTTACATAAAAGGTATTTAGAAATGACTCAGGGTTATGGATGCCCAAATTTTGTCTAATACTAAACCTGTTCTGTGGATCTCAAGAAACCACTAATCTCTGATAAAATGATTGAAGATACTTTTAGAAGAACTTTTCCTACYGTGTCATTGGATTTCCCAGTCAACAGGGTTTCTTTGAGTGCGCTGGAAATAGATAAATGGGCAAATCCTGTCAACATCCTCGGCTCTCATTGGTTGCAAAATTGCAGTAAAAGTCAGCAGAAGCTTTTCCTCCTGGAGAACTGAGAGCAGGAGTCTTCAATATCAATATTATATATGGTAGATTAAACAAGCAGTTACACAGAAGAAAAAATAAAGGTCTTTAACCAAGGAAAGACACCCTAGAAAAGACTGTAGACCTTAGTTGAAGAAATCAATGTTAATGAACATATTCTAGGAAAATTATCTGCTGCTCATACTACAATGTGTAAGAATTTACTACTACTACTAAAGTTTATAATGGTTTACATAAAAGCTTTCTATTCTGAATACTGTACTGGYATGCCCCTGCATGGAAGACCTAACGATTTTAAACAAACACAAAACGCAGGATCAAAAATTAAGCTTGCTAACTTGCTTTCGATTACGCCTCTCATTAAAATAATTCAGCAATCCTTCCACAGGAATTCATTTCCAAATTGGACCCGTGCCTGCGGACGAGCGCAAGGGCGCAGAGTGAGGCAGGCACCGCCGGCTGCATTCACAGCCCCAGTGCCCACGACGGCAGCGCGTTGGCCTCGCGCTCAGGCACCCCTGCAAATGCGTCACAGCCTGGGTCTGCAAGGAGCCCCTGAGCAGCTGCTGGGGGAGAGCGGCCTGTCCTCATCCCTTAGGCTGCAGGAGTTTAAAGGGAA
>NW_020455673.1:0-38773 GCF_003342845.1 Nothoprocta perdicaria | reverse complement strand
AGGAAGGAAGGAAGGAAGGAAGGAAGGAAGGAAGGAAGGAAGGAAGGAAGGAAGGAAGGAAGGAAGGAAGGAAGGAAGGAAGGAAGGAAGGGAGGGAGGGAGGGAGGGAGGGAGGGAAAAGTAGCTGAGTTTTTGGGATTCTCTGTGTCAATGTGTTCACTAGAGGGATAATAGAGATACTGTGTGAGTTTTCTTCAGGTGGATGCAATGCTAAGAACTATAATTATATTGCTGATCGTCCCTAATATTTCTTGAAGTGTTTCCCTATCCGAAGCTACTCCTTTCTCTCTCTTAGTGCTTATTTTATTGTATGATGAATTGAATTTCTACTTCAAGTTAAGGAACGCACATCCATGTGTATGTAYACATATACGTTTGCCCACAGAGTCCTTTAACCTGGAAAGAGAGGAGAGACAGGGTCTCATTCAGCGAGGGAGACAGAGGCAGCCGCAGGACCACGGCTGCTCGTGACGCTGTGGTGTCCCCCGCACCCCTCAGAGCGCTGCTGCGYGCTGATGCCGCACCGTGGCCAACACGGCGGCGCGGTGCCATGGCTATTCCCGGCGCCCTTGGAAAAAGCAGCCCTCCCTCGGCCTCAGCTTTTCACAACAGCTGCCGAGGGGACAGGTTCCTCTCYCTGTGTATTACGTACACCCCACTATGAGCTGGGCAGAACGGAGAAAGTGCCCCTTTGGCGGCTGTCATAGGGTTCCTGGTTGACACTGAGGAAAATTCAATTGAAGTAGCTGGGCCACGGACACTCTGGATGCCTCCAGGTCATAACTGTGCTGGAGCCACATCTTTTCTTTTAGTCTTTTTCCTCCCCAGCTTTCCATGGCGGGAGGTTTCCTCTTGGGATATCCTCAGCTGCAACTCAAATAATTTCCTGTCATGATAACTGACACGTAAAACCCATCTTCTTTGCCCGGTCTGGCAAATACCACCTGAACATCTCAAAAACCCTCTTTTTTTTTTTTTTTTCCCTCTCAGAAGAATCAGTGACATGAGGTGGAGATGTTCTGCCTCCTGTGATGCCTGACACTGCTATGACCATAATTAAATTTTCATTGAAATTTCATAAATTCCACCTAAAAGTAAAATAATTCCATAGATATCGAATGTCTAGCAGTCAGGTGATGCCTCAGGTAGGTGGGAATCAAAACACTATTGTCTTACTTTCTTCAGGTTCTACCCTTCACTGAAGAGTGAATTTCTAGATTAGGTAATTCCTAATTGCCTATACAAAGCTCCCGGGCTCAAATTCTTCTCAATACAGTCACTACATTCAGTTCCTACGCTAACTTGCCCCATGTGTCAGATAGCCACCTGTAAGGATGTTAAATCGCCACATTCCTTGCAAGCGTACCTGAATTATGTTAAAGGATTATGTGATCTCTGTGGTTACCAGAAGAACTAAACAAGTTTGCCCGACATCCTGCATTTTAAGACCTTACTTTCAAATTACTGTTTTGATAAGCTTCAGAGTGAAGTTTTTCCTGAGCATTCAGCTCTGTTAACATTTTTTAACATTTTGATACTTTGACTCTGCTGTTTCTGAACTGTGATGAAAATGTCTTGTTCCATTTCTRCAAAGAAAAATATCCTAAGTGCTTAGAAGTGATTCTCTGTTGTCTGACAGTTGGAAACTGAAATCTGAGTAAGGCAGATACCTGTAGATAAAGTAAATAACTGGTTCAAAGACAATAAACAAAGAGTAGGAGATTGCAGTCAGTCTTCTTATTGAAGGAGGTCTTTGGGTTGTACTTGTGGTATTGAACATATCCACATCTATCTGGAAAAGCAGGTGAATAGTGAAGCAACAAAATCTGCTATCAAACACGATGTCAAGTTGTGCAAGATCCTCACTGTGAGGAATAACTGTGTGACCACCCAGCTGAACAAATGCAACGTAGATAAATTAAAAATTTTACACTTGGGAAAAATATCKTAGTTTTATATACACAGTTACAGTTACTGAGCTAACTGCTATGACCATTCAGGGAAAGGATCTTGGTGTTATGATAGTTCTAYAAGGTCAGCACTTCAGTGCTCAGCAAGAGTCAAAAAGCAAATGAAATATTAGAAATGAYTAAGAACAGAAAATAAAACACCTTTTCATCACTCCATAAATCCATAGAGTGCCTATTACTTGGATAAYGTGAATAAACTGCCTCCACCCTGCCCCTCAAAATCATATAAGAGAGCTAGAATGAATAAAGGGAAGGATGGCCAGGTTAGCCAAAACCAGCTTCCATAGGAAAAATGGTTAGACGCTAGTGTTCATCCATCTAGGAAAGTGATGTCTGAGGTAATACTAAAGAGATCTGTAAAAGTRTAGATATTCTAGAGAACATTTATAGGAGTAGAGAGAATTCCATGTCTGGAAGCAGTGCAGGTAGCAAAGACTTCAAAGGAAACTAGCAGGTCATGAGTTCAAAGCAAGCAGAAGGAGCAACTTCTTCCCACAGTATCTAGTTAAACTGCAGAACTCTGCCAGAGGGATTTGTAGATACTAATTTCACATGGATTCAAAAATAGCTGGGCAAATTCACCCAAGGAAAATCTGTGAAGGGTTATTAAACAGAAAGATGAGTAGCCAGATGCCTCCTGGATCAAGGAGCCGAGTTATTAGCAGTTTAGCAGTTTAGTATGGAGGGGAAACATCATTATACTTTCTTTTGCTCTTTCTCAAGTATCACCTCTCTGTCAGAGGCAGGAGCTGCCAAGGTGCCCTTTGGTCCAACCTTGCAAGGTTGTCTTTATGTGTCCCTACACACCTCACCCCAAGCTGGACTAGCCTCGCTCTCCTGGACTTGATTGATTCAAATGGTAGCTACCAATGCTGTGGATCTAGTGCTTAAYCCCCTGGAGCCCTGCCTAGGCCTAGCATTATGCCATCGGGTGGATTTTTTTTGTTACCCAGGTTGCTTATTTAATTCTTCAGAAGGTTTTAATATAACATCCTTAACTAGAAGAATAATGAAGTTGCAATGGTAATCACCTTCAAACCAGCATTTCGGTTCGCTCCACCTTTGAATATATTAAGATATGCTATTTAATAACATCGTAATATAATGTGCCTCAATAYAATCAAGTCTTAATTCTACGTAGCACTATATGTATTGGATTATTCAGCATGAATTGTGTCCTTTGGAGGTTCAGTCATGACCAAGACATTTTCAGCCTCTTCTCTGARGCTGAACTAGACAGACATAGTTTAATCAAGAATTTGGGCTTCTGAGCAGGAGTTAGGATTTTCCATTCAGGTTGTATCAAACTCTGGAAGGTGATTTCTCTCCTGCTTCTTCTGTGTGCTTTTTTATGTAATTTGTGGGATAGGCAGATGCTATTATCTGCCCTTTGCTCCTTAGTAATCAGGTGCAACAACTGCAGCGTATGTGAAGCCGAAGGCAAAACACACCATTCACAGGACAAGCCTCCAGCTATTTCCAGTGGCCAGAAGAGTGCTGGAGAGGGCTTCTGTCTCAGTTTTCTCTCCTTTCTCAGGACTGTCAAGGGGTGGGGAAGCAAGCTTRCGGAGAACAAAAAAGATATTTTGCAAAGCCCTCCATGTCATATGTATCAAATGTTTGGCCTTTTTCAGCCTGCCCTTGGCAATTGGGCAGAGTTACTGGCAGAGTTACTCCACTCAAAATTTTCTCAATGGACTATGATCTGAAAAGGAAGAAATGTCCTCATCCAACCTAATTAGATTACCTTAATTAGATTATGTTGCTTGCTTAGGATAGCTGAGGCATCTCCTGAGAGCAATGCACATCTCACTTGGTCTGTATTGCTCTCTGGAGATGCCAGTGGGCTGTATGTTAATGTTTTGGTTTGGATCAGGCATACAGTTTTGAAGCAAATCTTCAAATGTGAACGTGGATCTACTGGAGAGAGTCCAGCGCAGGGCTACAAGGATGATCAGGGGCCTGGAACATCTGCCCTCTGAGCAAAGGCTGAGGGAGGCCTGTTCAGCCTGGAGAAGAGGAGGCTGAGGGGGGACCTGATCAGTGTGTATAAATACCTCAAGGGAGGCAGTGCGGAGGAGGGGGCCAGCCTCTTTTCAGTGGTGGCCAGCGATAGAACTAAAGGCAGTGGCCATCAACTGAAGCACCAAAAGTTCCACAGGAACTTAAGGAAAAATTTCTTAACAGTGAGGGTGACAGAGTCCTGGCACAGGCTGCCCAGGGAGGTTGTGGAGTCTCCTCTGGAGATCTTCAAAACCCGCCTGGATGCTGCTCTGTGCCCCRTGCTCTGGCTGTCCCTGCTGGARCAAAGCTTTGGGCTAGATTAGAACCTTAAGGATCCTTAAGGATCCTATGATGATCCTAGACCACCTGAGTTGGAGTCATTTGGGGTGAAACTAAACTGAAGGCTGCTCTCCAGGGGAGCCGCCAGATCATTCCAGCCTCACTGGGCACTATCCAGGGATGCTCCTCTGAAACTGGGTGTCTGCAGTGTTGGTGCTGGGACCTTGGCAGCTGCTCGTTCACTCTGAATGTGAACCTATTGCACCACAGTGCTGCCTAGTAGAGACTGAACTTATCTCCCTGCAGCCTATCAAGGAAAGACAGAAAGACCATGCACATTCCACAGAGGCTAAAATTAGTTGGCATAACTCTCCACTGTATCTTTCAGGGGCCAAGTAGAGAAATGCCGATTGCTTTCAACTATCCAAGGTCACTGGGAAGTGTGACTGAGAAAAGATAGTGATGTGGAACCCTTAAGTTTTGAAAAAATGAACCCTATCCATCTCCAACTTGGTGCCTGCAGTGAGTTAAAGCTTTTTTTGGGCACTGGCTCACCAGCTGCAAAGAGGAGATAATCACCTCAGTGGTGAAGATAAGCTCKATAAAACTTCTGTGGGATCCTGATATTACTGTGAAAAGTGCTGCAGAGAAACTCGTTAGCAAATTTAACTCCATTGAATGAAGTGTTCAGAAGCTGAACACCTGGCATGATGTACTCAATGCTGAGGATTGAAAGAAATACTGAATTAGCCATGCAWTAAATAACCTCTGTGCTGTATGAGGCATGAATTCCCATGAATTGCAGGTTGTACCCTAATGCATATAYACAGAAACACTAACTTATGGTTGCAGAGGCAACTCTAGCTCTATCATTTCCTAACTGTGCAGGGTTCCACTCTGGAGCCTTCTTTTTCTTTTCATATCCCCTTCATATCATACGAAGTAGAAACTATTTTGTGAACTACCCGTGAGACTCTCCAAGATAAAAAATGCTATAATATTATAAGAGTAGCTACGATCTTCATATAAAGTGTTTGAATGCTATGCTTGAAGCATAAAGACTTTAATAAAATAAAGGTAAAAGGTAAAAGTAAAAGTGTAGCTATTTCTTAAACTGCTGTTTCTAGCGGTAGCATCTGGAGCTACATCCAAGAACAAGCCAGGATGACAGCAGATCTTGAAGTAAACGAGCATTTTTGCCAACAGAGCATACTATTCTTTGATATCTATGGTGGTCTTCATTGAATATTGAGAATATCTTGTAACATCAGAACAAGATGGAAATTTCTGCCAAGAGTTTATCAAAATTTGTACCTTGCTTTGCATGCTAATTTACAGTTCCCTGAGGAATTCCCATACATGAGAYGAATTGCCAAATTCGTCTTGCCAATTTGAACTCATTTCAAATGTTATCAACATATTTGTTTATCATTCCTTTCCTGTTAAAAGTTTGGCTTTATCTCTTTGCTTTAGGTTCTGGATTTGGAGCATCTACAAAAGCCATGTGTTTAGGGATGAGATACTGGAAGCCAGAAAGGTTAGAATCGCTCATTGAAGTGAGCATTGAGTGTGGACGAATGACTCACAACCATCCTACAGGTAATGTTCACTGACATACTGTATTTTTTTTCTAAAGTACCTAACGGGAAACCCTTCAGGAGRGACTAAGACTGCTCCTGCAAATTCTCTTGGTTGAACTGCAACACAGATTTGCAGGGCTTGGTTTGACTGATATTATCTAAAAGTATATTTCACATATATAAACTTGTATCTTTTCTTATATACTACATAAGCAGCAATTTCAAGGATAGGAGTTATCCCTCCAATTACTAACCACAGCCTGTCTTGTCCAGAGTATATTCACGTCACTAGCCCTGAACAAATTTTAGGGCTTATATACATTCAGATGATATTTTTTAACATGGAAGTTTATAATTCAGCGGATAATAATATTTTTGTCTGTTGACAGGTCTGGTCATATCCAATAATATCCATATCCATATCCAGGTAAAGGTAGAAAGCCCCCCCCCCAAAATCACCAAAATCTAACTCCATATAATTTAGGAAAAAATCTGAAACTTTATCAAAACAAAACGTAAGTAAGTAGACTTAATGTTGCTCTAAACATACAGACCTGGCACTATGATAATTTTACACTACATAAGCACATATTTGTTCTGTCTCCTTTAAACAATAATAGGTAAAACTGTAATAAATGGTGACATACTCAGCATACTCAGTTCTCTGAAGCAATGGGGAAGGCCAGCAGGAGAGCATGAAATTCAGAGGAAAACAATTTAGAGAGCAAGTAGAAAAGATCACGAAGGACGCTGCAAAGTCCAGGGCTACACAAAGGTTCAAAAGGGATCAGGCCAAGCGGGGGAAGGGGACGTTGCTGTTAAACACAATTAAGGCGTGTAATTAAAATCGCCGCAGGGCGCCTGCATTATTTCTGCCGCCAGCGGCAGATGCAGCTTCTCGTCCCCCTGATGGGGCCTCGTTTCTTCCCCGATGCAATGACAAGTGCTGGGGGCTCCATAGGGGCTGCGAGTGGGCACCCCAGGAGCAGGGAAGGGACCTTCCATCCCCTCATGCCTTATGGATGCTGCCCCACTTCCAACACTCTCAGCACGGACCCCTCTGGCCACCCTCTCCTCACTGCCCCTTTCAGCCTGTAGATCCGCTCGGTCGCTGCCTTCTCGCCTAGGAATATTTACAGCAAGTGCCTGGGATGATGTCTGGCCAGGGAAGAAGCTTTGAGTTAGCTCTGCCTGTTCCCTTGGTTGTTTCTGAGTGCCTCTGTCGGACCCAGGGTTAGATGTGCCCTTGGCATGACCATGTCCATCACGTCTTCGTGCATGACAGAACCCGTGATAGTCCCATCTGGAGTCCTAACCTCCTCAAGGAACTTGRCTTTACCTTCAGCAAAACACATAAAGTTCACGCTTACCTTCACACATGAGAGAGCGCTTTTGGCGCATACGTCAAGTGCAGTACACACACCAACACTGCGCTCACCAGGTGCTTATTTAAACGACTGAGTTGATTTTTTCCTTTGGATGTTGCATTAAGTTGTTTTTGCTGCATTTGGAGAAATACCCCTCCTACTGCAAGGAGATATGAGAAGTGAGCYTCTAAGGTTCTGACACTGCAGAGGTTTTGAGTGTCCATTAAGAGAAGATCCACCTGAAATATATTTGTGTCCAAAGAGCCAGCTAGTCATGCAGATAGCATAACTTACCTAGCCAATTGCTTTTTCAGAATAAATACATCCCAAAGATAATAAAAAACGACTGTCTAACAGCTAGGTAGAATGCACCTATCCACTTAGAATAAAATGAAATAGTATTAGATTTAACATCGACATCTGTTTAACTATAAGCCATTGCTTGTAGTTAAATCACTTGTGCRTCAGTTATTTCATGTGACTAGAATTAAAAGATTTTTCCCTTTCACATTAATCTTTGGTGTTTATTTTTGACTTCTGCATCAATTTCTGTCCTATTACTCCATATATTACCTCAGAAACTCCCTTCTATATAAAATAATTCATAAAACAGCAGATACCATATATAAAYCAAGAATTTTAACATACCTAGAGTCAGCCTCTAAACAGACAGAGATAGGTTATATACATTTGGTAAACTGTACTAGACGCAGGAGGCAATGATTTTACTAGGGACGTGACAAGGATGGTACAAACATGGATCACATGTTAATAATTGTTATTATCTATTAATTCCAGGCTTTCTAGGGTCCCTCTGCACAGCTCTCTTTGTGTCGTATGCAATACAAGGAAAACCCCTTGTGCAATGGGGAAGAGAGATGATGAAGGTTGTGCCAATGGCTGAGGAATATTGCAAGAAGACCATTCGACACATGGCAGGTAACCTGTCTGAATCAAGAGTTTTGTAATTAAAAATCTGTGCAGCCATAAAGCCATTGAGCAAATGCCACTGCTCAGTTTTTATGCTTTCCCCATTTCCTGGCTTCATGGGATACTTTCTTTATTACCTGTTTAGACTATTATTTCTTAYGAGGCTGTACCCTCTTACACTGTCAGTTGCCTGGTATATTGGTGGCATAAATACGAAGTGAAGGAGTAAGGATAATACCAAAATGCATAGTTTTATTATAGGGGGAGAGGGAGGTGAAGAAAAGTTATTTGGCAGGTTATTAGGGAAAAAAAAATGCTCAGATACCAATTAGTTCAGCTCAATCAATTAGTACAGTCCAATGTTTTCCACAATGATATCCACTGCCATCCCTCTTTTTTTTTTTTTTTTTTTTCCCAGGAGAAGCTCACCTGTAGATGTCTCTTGGGCAAGGAATTGTTTACTTTTTGGCCACAGATTCATATTTGGCTTGTTGTTGTTCTAAACAAATATTTAAGATACCTTCTGTCATACCTTTCTTTCTGAAGGAGAGGAGCGCAGCTATCAAACGCAGTATTGCTGCATTAGTAAATGTGTGTAATCTTTCTGGCCAAAAGTATTTTAGTTCGCCCTTGCCCAGGAGAGCTGCATTCAGAATATTGAGACCCGCTGTAGGCCAAAGCCTATAACTATACCATGAATTTGAGGAAAGAAGCTTTTCTGATTAATCTCGAGGGACAGTTATTGAGAACRATTGAATTCCATGGAAATCTTTCATTGGCGCACTCAAAAACAAGGATTTCCCTAGGCAGAAAAGCTGCTTCTTTAAGAAGAGGAAGAAGCAGGAAGCCTTTCTGAAAGACACTGTATTCTTTCTTCCGCGTGTCTCACTTGTACTAAGACTTTTATTTTTTTTTTTTAGACAAGACCTATGAGCAGCAGGTGCAGGATTAGCGTGAGCGAGCTCCCCTTTGCTCGGCTTTACAGCAGGGCCCTGTCACTCCAGCAGGGCAGACCCCGCCGGGCAGAGGCACGTAGCCGGGCCCCTGGAGCACGCTCCCCCTAATACCGGCATTGTAGAGCGCCGTCCTATTTTAGAAGCGGGAAAAGTCTCCCCACGTCGCAGCTAAGCTCCTTGGCTGCTGAGGCGCACGGCAGAGAGGTCCTGCGGGGAAGAGTTCTCCATATTTAGCAAGCACTTTCTTAGCYGCTTTATTACCTTTTGCAGAGGGCTTAMTTCAGCGTTCCTCTCGTTAAATTGCCTTTACTTGASAGAGAGCCCCATGCACTTGAATGCRAGTCTTCCTACGGAAAAGGTGTAGCTGTAGGTTGGGCACCTCAGATGGGGTGCTGGTACGGGGTTTGGACTGAGCCACAGGCCTTCCATGCAGCTGGAGTCTCTATCCAGAGGCTTTATCCCGTATTTCTCAGCCTGTGCATTCAAGTGATGACGTTGCCTCTCYTCTTGGGGTGCTACACAGGAAAAAAACAACTTCTGAAGCACTTAYGCTTTCTGGAAAAAATAGGAATTTAGGAATAATAGGAGAATAATAGGAGAATAATTAGAAATAATATGAAAATGCATGATTTAGAAAACAAGCATACCCACCAGGTCTTCTGCATTTTTAACTGCAATTTTCGAACAAATTGATGAATGGGTTTGGGAGTTTCTTTCAAACAATATTTATCTTTGGAGACATTTTTTTCCCAAGGTACTTACTGTGGCCTGAACCCTAAGAGTACAATTTCATTCCACTTTTCTAAATACTTCTTTTTTTTTTAGGGTTCTAGCTAATAGTTCCCTGAAATTTTGCAAAATTAGGGCATGGATTCAGGAGAAGGGAGGCTGGATTTTCTCTGCACTTCAGAATACAAGGTAGTGAAATCGAACTCCCGTTTCTGTACGGGACTGCAGTTAAGGCCTTTAAAGTGGTTCAGCTCTATTACAAAAAATATATGATGCCTTGTAGATACTTAGTACATATGTTTAATATATGTTACTGTAAAACACACATTTTTTTTCTATTCAGTTAGTATTGTCATTTTCTTAAAAGGTTACTTCAGCAGAACTGAAAGTGTTGCTGAGATGAAATGCTACCTCCTTAATTTCTTTTGCATTCAGAATATCAGGAGCACTGGTTTTACTTTGAAGCCAAGTGGCAGTTTTATTTGGAGGAGAGAGAAATCAATGAGGAAAATCAGAACAAACCTGTCTTTCCGGACAACTATGATGCAGAGGAGAGAGAAAAGGTAAACTGGATCTTCAGAAAGTGCTCAGAGAGAACGAAAGAGGTATTTCCAAAGGAACACACTAATATTTTTCAATGTTTCCAAGGCGAAAGCAGACAGGAAAACTTTAATCAAAAAAGAAACAAAACAAAACAAACAAAAAAAAACACTAAACAAAAAGGAGACAAAAAGACATTTTAGGTGGCTGTCTGCTCTTGTGGGTTTGTTCCCTTTAATATTGGCCCAGATTGTTTTAAGTACCCCAAGAGATGCTCCCAAGGAGATGTTTCACAACAATTCTTATTGTACTTTATTATARCATGCATAATCTTTCTTTTGTCTTACGATTTCCAGTCACAACCTCTTAAGAGAAATAATGCCTCTTCTTCCCTGGTGTTTACAGCTTTCTGATATTTGTTGGCACTTCTCAAGTTCTCCACTTAGCAGCTAAGGATGTGGTTCTTGTCACCTCTTCCCATAAATCAATTGGTTTTTCAGACTGTTACAGCACAGTTCTATTCCAAGAAGTCACTTTGTATATTTTTAGGTGCTCATATATGCAGTGAAAGGTGCCAATGGAAGATAGATTGACAGTGGATAATAAAAAAACTTTGCTCACTCTGTACCGAAAAATCTCCTTTCAGTTTAATTTTCTTAGTTTAGTGCCATGGATCATTATTAGATTTTTGTTCCTTACAGTTTTACAGATAACACAACTTTGTGGAAGATCAAAATAAACCCTTTTCCCTCTTGATCATTAGCTAGAGAGAAATTAATAAATTCCTAAGGCAGAATCACAGTCTCTCTTTTGCTCCAGGCCAGCTAGGTTGCCCTTCAGAGCTATTCATTTTAACACAAAAAAAAAGGAAAATATTGCTTGATTCTCAAACTCCATGGCCATCCAGAGACCCCAGCATACAGAAAGCTCTCATTTTGCATACAAACTAACTGTGTTTATTTGATAGCCAGGGGAAGAATAAGCAAGCAGAGATGCCTTCACCATGCCTTCACCATCTCAACCAAGTAGGCCGATACTGTCCTTCCTCCCACCTCATTCCTTTGCACTGCTGCCAAACTAACTGGTCATTTGTATTTGGATGCATAATTGGTTGCCTTTCTAGAGGGCTTTGATCAAATGCAAAAGGCCCTTAAGTGTGGCCCTCTTAGCAGACCTTTAAATGCATATTTTGGCTAGACAAAGCCCTCCTTCACCACGTGTAGGAGCTGCGAAAGGTAGGCCCTCAAAAGTGGCTTGGATTTGCTTGAGAATGTTACAAAGATTTTCCTTTGCAACAGAAAAACTGTACCTCCAAATTCAAAGCAGCATAGATCACATTTTGCCCAAGGGTATAAATTAAATTTGGAGATAACTGGAACGTGTGGGTATAAAAGACAAATTAACATTACTTGAATGTAAAAACAGAAGATGGGCAATCAGCAAATTCAGGGACTAGTGGAGTTCTTTCTTTCAAGTGCTGCTTAAACCTGTATCACAAAAGAACTTAGGAAGGGTTACAAATAATAGAAAAAAGCAGTGTCAGCCAGTAGCAGGTCAGATTCTTCAAGGTGAGGAAATAAGAGGCAGCTGCAATTGCTGGTAGCAGGGGTTTGCAGTGAGGGAAGGGTCTGTGGATTTGCTATAGACTGTGGTAGAGGCTCAGGTCAGTAGCACAAGAGAGTGTTTCACCTGCATCCACTTCATGTTTCCAGTCCTCTTGCTGCCAGCTAGAGAAGCTGTCTCGCTGCCAAACTATAGAGCTTTCCTCCCAGGAGGAGGCTATGCTGCTGGGAAGTCTGCAAAATGCAGCCTTGGGGCAGACAAGTCCCTCCAGGCTCAATCCCAAGGATCATTGCTCCTAATGTAAAGAATTTCCAGCAGCATAAGTGAGGTGACGTCAAATCTGTGCAGAACATCAGCTATCTTGAGGGCTAAATGGAGCGAAACTTGAGAGGCCTGCATGCTCACCCAGAATAGCACTTACACGGCTAGTCCTCTTGCCTTCGGTAATACTGCACAAGCATCAGTACTGCTTCACCAGAATAAAAAATGCAGGATTAAGGCTTTGCAGTTGGCTTCTGTCAGAGGACAGCATAAACATATAAATGTTCTCACTAGTCTGCAGACCTAAAAGCAGCTGAGTGAAGCTGAAATCCAATTCTTCTAGTTTGATATGTATAAAGATATTTCACATCAAGGTATATAATGGCCAAGAGGAAAGTGAATAGATGTAAATGTAAACTTTCTTCATATAGGCAGAAGGTACGAGTAAATCTAGCAGACACAATTCAGCTTACCATGTTGTAATTTACACTTCAGAAAACAAAGTGAGATTGTAGGCCAATTTCCTTTAAAGGAAAGGAAATTTTTTCTACAAAATTGGCAGAAATGTTGAGTAAGTCTTGGAATTTCGGGCAGATAAAAGTAAGTTCTGAGATGCTTGGTCTAGAGAATATCTAATTATCCCTGACAAATCTTACTGTGTTTTTGTTTTTGTTCTGNNTTTTTTTTTTTTTTTTTTAAATATAACTTTCTTCTTACGGACAAGAAATCTCTTTCTCACATTTGCAAATTGTTTTCAGTCTTGTTCAATATATGCTTGTTGGAGAGGTGAGGAAGGGCTTGGCAAAGGCCTGGCAAGAAAGAACTAAATGAACATAGTCTGAAATTAAGATCTTAAAGAAAGTGCAGATGAAGAATTGCAGGAATATCAAACTCCCCTTTGTGATGCACAGACCAAAGGGATTGGGCAAGCACATGAGGGATGGTGGGATAAGCTGGGGTGTGGGCTACAAGGCATTCCCACCTCTGGGGTAAGTGCTGTTGTGCCCCTGGCTGCAGGCAGCAATGTGGGTGGTAGACACGTCCTGTTCACGAGCAATTCCCCCCGAAGGAGCAGTAGGGGAGAAGTTACTGAGCTCTGGAGCGAGCCCTGCTGATGCTGCCATGTCTCCCGTAGACCTACAGACGGTGGAGCTCTGAAGGCCGGGGGGGCCGAAGGGGCCACGACGCCCCCATGATCGCCTACGACGCCCTGCTGGGATGCGGCGGCGACTGGACCGAGCTCTGCAACCGCTCCATGTTCCACGGAGGTGAGGGAGGCACTCCGTGTTTCGGTCCCCTCCTGGTCAAACTGGCCACTGCTCCCCTTCACGCGTAGCGTGGCCAAGTAAGAGTTTGAGGGAGAAAAATAATACAGCACCTAGGTAAAACTGTAAGGGGGACCCAAGCAAACAAATTCTAAGAGGCTCTAAGAGTGCTCTTGAGGCACACAGTTGGTTACTTTTGCAGTTTTGCAAATGAAAACACTTCCACTTGCATCCTGCTGGGCTTGGAGACCAAGGAGCTGCCCCAACCATTTGGGTTATCTGTTCCATCCTTTGCGCAGTGAGACCTGTTACAGAGCCTCTGTTGTTGCTGACTTGTCCCACTCCTCCTGCCCTGGTGGGAGCTCATGACCTCTCACTGCACGCTCCTACGGACACATACCATCACATACTGAGAGGAGTGCTGTTACTATAGTTAGATACTCCAAATCACATGTGGTGCCATGCTGGGACATGCTGCAAAGGAAGATACACTCCCCACTCCGGGGTGCTCACCTGCAGCACAGACTTCTGCAATTACTCTGCCTTCTCTTTCTTCCTAGTGATGACTAGCTGCTTGCAGGAGCTGCTGGACAGTAGTGGTTATTTCCCAAATTAAAAAGCAATGTCTGACTGCAGCACTGACTTTTTCTAGTCTGTTACCATGCCCCTACCTCTGGCCACTCTCTCTCTCCATCGATGAGACATGGCCTTTACTGTAGGACTTGGTTAATACCTTCATTAAAATTGTGTTAAACACATTTTTAAATGTAATAAAACATACGCTCAATCTGACTATTTGACTGGGAAGTTTGTAGAGGACACAGCTCTCCATGGCAGTTCCTGCCTTCATGGCAAGCATTGTATTCTACCCCATGCTGTGTTTTTCCTCCAAGCACCAAAGAAAAATTGTTTCCTAAAATGAGTTTTGCCACTTTATCATTTGGCAAAGTGATTTTCCACCCACTCGCCTGGTGGAATTCTAATTTGGGAAAATATTCCTTGTTTACTGGGTAGCAAAACTAGGGGTGTCCACGTTGCCAGGAGCACTGCAGGTAGTCAGCTCATGTTTCCTGCTCTGCAGGGTAAGAGCTCTCTGCTTGAAAACTTCCTAATGATACTGAATGCCTGCTGACACTAGACATTTCTGYTACCTGTTTAGTACAGAAGACAGATTTTTCCAATTGGTTGCACTATGAATGTGCCACTGTATGCATTAAACACGAAATTCAAGATTGTCCTCTACCATTGGCATGAATCTGCTGGGAGAGTTATGCAGGCACAAGGGACATCATAGGAAGGACTTGGACTCTACTAAATCTACCTTGACYTCAGCCAAGGAAGTTCTCTTCCTCCTTAGATATGGTGCTAAATGCTCTATATAGTGACATCTGGAAAGTGAAGACAAGAGAGAACCCAGAAAAAAGAATTAGGGAATTTCCTAGAGCTACCACATCTTGGCCCACTACAAGCGGGTGAAAGATGAAGATAAAATATGTTTCATGCAAGGGAACCAGGAGAGTGTGCTTTCCTGCAGATACACATCTTATAAAGAGTGAACATAATCACATGTCATGTGTCTCCCACCTCCTAATTTCTTATTATCTATCAGTGTTAATCCTTAATTGTATTGTCTAGAAGCTAGTGAGCAGGTTCAAAATCACCTGTGTGAGAATCCGCAAGGCAGAGAGATGTGTGTGACAGTCACATCAGATTATGACGGTCTGAGCCTTGTTCTCCAGGGAACAATGCCAAAASTAAACTGATCCAAACACATGCATGACACAGAGTAGATATAATAGAAATCTATGGGATAAAGTGTCACAGAAAAAAATGATAGAGAATGAACAATCCTAAATTGTCTCTTCCAGTACCTGAACTASTGGAGACCATCTATAATGAGTAGGCAAATGGTCTGAAACAATCCAGTGGAGATGTACCTTTCAAAAAACATAAAAGGCACATCCTTCTCACTGCAAGATGTTGTAGATGCTGAGAGTTCATGTGCATGCAAGAAGTGATTGGGTAAACTCACAGAAAAACATTTGCAGAAGGTTATGAAATACCATGAGAGCAGCTGTGGTTCAGGACTACACCCCACAGGAGCACTGCAGTATTCTTGCCTTGGGGATATGCTCTTCCCTGGGTATCCTCCTCTTTGCACTGCCAGAAACAAAATGCAGGTTTGCATGAAACTTGGGGGCTGGTTTGATATGGCCATTATGTTCTCTTCATTCTCTAGTGGCTTCATACTTCCCCCTCAGCGTAGGGCAGGCTTTGATCGTGTAGCTACGAGCGACTCTAAGAAAACTTTGCAATTGTGTTTAAATCCGCAGGTGAAAGTGCAGCTACGGGATCTATTGCTGGTTGCTTGTATGGATTGGTTTATGGCCTGAGCAAGGTTCCCAAAGGCTTGTACCAGGACCTTGAACAAAGGGAAAGGCTAGAGTACTTGGGCGAGAATCTTTACCGACTATCCGCAGAGGAAAAGTAAAGCAGTTTCTGCCATTTTCTCTTTCTATAAAGACTATGTCAAACCTTGKAGATAACTGACTGGCTTTAATATTGAAGGGTAGGCCGAGAGTTAGTCTAAATAGCTCTATGTTGAATATGTGCAAGTGAAGCTAGCTGAATAATTCAAGAGCAGTTAGATATTTCCAGTATTCATTTTTTTTCCACAGATGTAGAGATTTCTGGGTATAAAGATTGCTACTTAAATGGTGAGATCATTTCAAATGGAAAAAAATAAATAAAACCTCTTTTGATTGATTTCAGTCTAACTTGCTGTAATACCACTTCCTAAAAAGCTATGAGCAGCAACCACAACATACGAAATTAATTTTCAGAACTAATGCTTTCCTGCAAAACTAATGATAGTACACTTTTATGGGGACATTCTCTGTATATTTGACAATCCTTTCACCACTGTTGCCCTCCTTGTTCACAAGTTTAATGTGTCCGTGACACTTGTAGACCTAATGTTTCACAGATTATCTTTTAATGAACAGCTGATCCCCACATCAGCACTGTGGTGCAAGGTATTGTTACATTAGAAGCTTCCAGAAAAGGAAAAGCCAACACTAAAAATACACCCAAGGTGCAGCAAAACAGCAATGTGGTCTAAAATATCTGAATTGCACTTTTTTCACTGTTGTCTTCAGAACAAACTTTCAAAAATATTTATATAACTGACAAATGTTTGTAAATAAATGAATATTGCACCGTTTTCTAAGCATCACTCTTTATTTTTAGATTGACGAGATTATATGTTGCAGTATCAGTATCAGAATTTTGGCCGAGGCCTTCAAGCAGTTGTAATAGGTCAGCTGTCAGGCTGTGATACATTTCACAAGTCTAAGAAACACTACAATCCCTGGGAAGAAAACACAACTGCTTTTTTTTTTTTTTTCCCTGAGAAAATAATCTAACTACATGATTCAGCTAAAAGATGCCTTATAAAGTAAAAAATAAACAAGTAGAACTGGGTAAATGCGATTGTGAYGTATCAACAGAATGGGCACCAATCTGAAATTCCAGGGAAGAAGTACAAGCAGAACCTGTCCCTTTTGTTTAACCCTATGTTTCACCTCAGGAAACTGAGGTTTATGTGGCACTTTCTGATCTCCACAGCGAGTGATTGACTACATGGTGTTGGTTTCTCCTATCTTTCTTCAGCTGCTGAACTGCATTTTAAAAAGATAGCTAAAAATACTTAAGTACTTTCCTACTCCTTTTTCCATGTAAGCAATTGCTGGAATCATCACTGGGATGTTATGTGACAGAAAGAGGAGCAGGTGATCCGAGTCATTATGAATAGCAGCCTGCATGACAATATCTGTATGACAATGTTGTCCGTACTGCAACTTTAAAAACTGTTTAAAAATTGTTGTTTAGCATGTTTTCTCTTTGCAGCTTTGCCAGATGCTTTCATGTTTGCTTTGGAGTTATGTTAAACAAAAAAGGATCGTTTGTGTCCGTAGTTTCTGATTTAAGAGAATTGATATGACAGAATATCAAGACTTCCTAAAAACATTACTTCTAGTTTTATATTGCCTCTAGCACACCTGTAACAAATTCAGCAATAGAGAAGAGAGAAGGACATACCATCATAAGGTACGATTTTCTATCATATATTGATTTTTCCCCCTCCTTCAAAGAAAAAAGAAAATCACACACAAAAAAAACAGCATTGATAACTGTTGCTAAAGGGCATCTCATAGCATTTTGCTCCCAACCTTGCCTTATATCCATGCTGACTGTGGATCAACTTTGATTTCAGAGGCAAATACGGGAATTTAAGTTGAAAGGTGTTTCACAGAGGCTGAACTTCTAAAGGATTACTGCTGAAGTTACTGAGGTAAAGAGTGTTGGCCACCATTTCATCKGAGGCACTAGAGAGGCCCGTGTATYGGTCTGACCAGGCAGAACTGCTGCAACGGTGGTCGTTGCTTTCCTYGGCTATGGGCCATTCATCGACCCAAGTGTCACACAGAGCTGGGGAGCCACAAGATGCCTGGGGACGTGAGGATCTAACCATTGAAGTGCCTTGTGTGCTCCACCTCATGACTGTTTTATGGACAGAAAGTCAGAGCAATTGATCCATCCCTGGCAACATCTCTGAGTGGAACAGCGCTTTCCATTTTTTCTTTTGTTTTCTTTTGTTTCCTTACTSTTGCCTCATCTTTTATGGGATCTGTCCTGACTGCTTCCACCTCCTACTTTCTTCCAGGACATCTAGTCTTTTGCACTTTGAAAAAGTGGAAAACATTGATATGGTATTTAAAAGGAGACTCAAGGAATTCAGGGTCAAGGAGGCATTCATTTATCTGGAAAAAAAAAAAAAGCTACAGGGAATAGAGATTACAAATCAGAAGGGAATAAGACAAGTTTTTCCCTGCAATAYCAGCTACTGGGAATAGAGATTACAAGTCAGAAGGAAAGAAGGCGAGTTTCTCCTTGCAATATCAGCAAACCAGCACAGCAGTGAGAAGACCTGAGTGTTTTAGTGGGGATTGATAAGAGCCAAAAGGATGAAACCTCAGTGCCAAGGACAGTAAATCTGAAATTCCTTCACACCTTCAGTTGTCTGAACATTAACAAATGTTATCAGGCCCCATAGCCTCCTATGCAGAAGCCCACATAGCATGGACACAGTGAAGAGCAAAGACTGGTTGTTGTCTTAGGGTGCATGCAGTTCTGGAGGGAAGCGCTTGGCTCCCTTCCTTATCCTGGGACAGGCTACGGTTGTCCCCAGCTCCCAGACGTGGCAGTGTCTTGGCACAGAGGCCTTCCCTGGGATCAGCCAGCCTCTGGATAAGGTTGCACTGGGGCTGTTAGCACATCAGGCTTTTGCCACTCAGATATTGCCGTGATAAGTGTCACCAAAGTACCTATAAATAAAGAAGTAAACAGCCTGTCTGCATCTTAACACGCATTTAGTTATTCATGAGTCAGGAAGACAGGAAACATTTGAAAGTGGCCTCTTCCACACATCAAAAYGATGTGCCTTCCAGATACTGAAAACATGCTGAAAGCAGCAGTGTGTGAAGGCAGCACCACATCAGCATCTCCTGGGACAGAGAGGGCCTTGGGAGAGGGCTGAAGTCTGTGTGAGACCCTTGCATGGYGGCAGGGAGCAATGTGGGCAGGCCCTGCCCTCTGCCCAGTGCCCAGAGCTGGGAAGTGACTTTTACAGAGAGCTATCTGCTGGTTTGGGGTTCCCCATGGGCATAGGGAAATAGCTGCCCTGTTATTACAGGTGGGACAGCAGTTGACTATATAAAATTGCTATGAAGTTTAACATACTCTGCTGATAAGTCATGTTGTTTAAAAACAGACAATTGCAAGTTGGGAAAAGCAGTGAAAAAAAATTATTAAAGATGATGTTTTGGCCTGTTGAAAATGGTGATGACCTCAAATGCCTGAGGAACCCTGATTCTTTGCTCTTCYTACTGAGGAGGTAGCATGCTGTTTTCCCAGCATTGTGGAAAGAAATTTYATCGCTTTATGAGGTGATACCAGGGCTTTTTCATTATATCATGATCCTTACACAGAACAGATTTCGGATTTACGAGGCTGTAATGCTGGTTGGCATGTTAGGTCATCCTGGAAGGACTGCAGATGCCCTACATGAGTGCTGTAGCTGTTTGCTCTTCTGCCATTTTTGGGTGACTATGGAGCACACATTCAGCCAATGCAACATGTCTTGGTACTTAAGGCAATGCAGTATTCCTGTTAATTCCACAGTTCAGGAGGCATCATATGACAATGCTCTAATGTATATTTTACCTACAGTGCCAAAGGAAAAGCCTAAACAGAGCTCACCAGTAAGACATTTTGTAGAAGTGGTTCAAATTCTATAGTTCATAAGTGATTAGCTATTGTTAATCCTCATGACAAAGGAGATTTATCTTTTTCAATGGACTTCACTGGAAGCAGGACTAGTCCAATGAGTCCACACTTTACTGTGATTATTTATTTGTTGCATCCAAAATAGCGCAGATGGGAGAGGCAAGCAGAGCATCTTGTTCCACTACCTTTCTGAGAGATCAGAGGTGACCCTAAATTGTGATGTTTATGACTCTGTGTTTGTTTCTGAATATATGGGATACTTCTGAGGGAATGAAACATCTCTTGTTTGAGGAGAGACTGAGCGAGTTGTGCCTATTTTCTCTGGAGAAGAAAAGGCTGAGAGGGGATCTGGTCAATATGTATAAGTACACGAAGGGGGAATGTAGGGAGGAAGGGGCCAAGCTCTTCTCACTGGTGGCCAGTGRCAGGACAAGAGGCAATGGGTACAAGTTGAAACACAGAAAGCTCCATCTGCATGTGAGGAGGAACTTCTTCACTGTGRGGGTGACAGAGCCCTGGCACAGGCTGCCCAGGGAGGCTGTGGAGTCTCCTTCTCTGGAGGTCTCCACACCCRCCTGGATGCCRCCCTGTGCCCCGTGCTCTGGGTGTCCCTGCTGGAGCCGGGAATTGGACTAGATGATCTCTAGAAGTTCCTTCCAACCTTGAACATTCTGGGTTTCTGTGATACTGTGATTCTGAGAGAGACAGTGTTCTACAGTGGAAAACTCTCAATCAATAGGCTGGCTAAAGGATCGAGAGGATCCAGGATATCTTTAGCCTCAGTTATACCCTGAATTCTGTTTTCTTATTCCAAAAATCTTCCTAGTTGCAACAAATGGAGATCTTGGCACAACATTGGCAGCCTTGCATTGTCAGCTGTGGTATATTCTGATGGGATAGGGTGAATGTTATCACATTGTGCACTTGGGAGAGGACACCTGTGCTATGCTGAAATGTGGTTATTCCTAATCGAACCCTACAAAGTATTGTTTGTCACATCAGATACACACCAGTTGTCATGCTTTTTCCTTTTACTGGCCTTTAAAAATATCTACAAAGTCATTATAAATAGACTTCCTTCCATTCAAGATGGCAACTTCATCCCACTGCTGAGAGATGCAATTCTCAATATGTGTACTTGAAATGCAGCCAAGTAGAATACAAATGCCACCACTCTCATGAAGGAGGACCAGCTCCTCACTTTGCAAATGGCCCCCATAACATCACAGCAGGGGCCTGCTTCCAATTTCTTCCAGGCTCCATGGGGTACCAACTGTTTGGCCACAACTGGGCCTGACACAACCTTTTGAGGATGACCCTTTCCAAGAGAGGAACCCCTCCACAGCCTTTCTTCATTTTCTATAGGCTGGCTTAATTTATAATATTTCTTATTCTGTTTCTGCTCATAAAAATTAATASTCCCCTGGTATGTAGGCTGCATTCTGTGCATGAAGCTATTTGGCTTCACGGTGAAGTAACCCTCCAGATTTTCATGGTGTTAGAAAGCCGACACCTCTTGCATTTTTCCTTCCAAGCCCCCTGTATTGTTATTGCTTTCACACTCCAGCTTTTGTGCTGAGTTCAGTATTTTATTTAGTAACTGAGCCACACCAATTAAAGTACTGCCTAAATCCCCAGCTGTCCAAAGGCCTGATTCTTCAAACTAGAGTGTAGGTCCAGCATACTGACCTTCTTGCTCCAGATTAAAGGGAATTGTAGTCAAGTGACATTGCCAGGGTGGCTGTTATATCAAGTGCTTTATCTTTAATTCTGTGCTGTGATCCTTTCAGAATAGAGATTTTTAAGGATAGTCCTGAAGTGGGATTTGAATTCTATCAAAAACAAACAACAACAACAGCAAAAAACAGCGCAAGTGATTTTTTTTCTTTCTTATATTGTACTCTGGAAATGTATCTGTTGACTTCCAACCTGTACCAACAGCAAAACCTGTCAGTAGAGAATTTGTTCTTTTCAGCCGTGACGTTTTTGTTCCCTAAGGGTTTGAGAGTCTGTTCTTACAACACAGAGACAGAATTATCTTCTGCTAAATGCATCCTCATTGTATTTATCTTTACCTATACTTTAGTTAGCTCAAGAGGCAAATTTATTCTATGTTGCCCTCGTATTACGACATAGACAAACTAAATTAGAGTAGAGAGAGGTGCAGAAGAGATGTGGTCACCCCAGATAGTGTTGCTTTTTCTCCTGAATGCTTCCATTTGTCACAAAGCACAGAAGAAGCTGGACGGTGCCATGTGCGACTGTTATTAAAGCCCTGCACACTCTTGCTACAAGATGCTTCACAAAGCTTCTAAAGCACTTTGCATGCTCTTTAACAGGCCACTAACTCCAAATCTGTTGAAAAGTTCTAAACTAAAGTATTTTTTTCCATTTTTACATACAGTAATATGCCATTAAAGCAAAATWAGGAAGTAGCAGCAATGTTGATGACTTGAAAAGAACATGAATGTTTTCTCTTGTGCAGCACCAAAAGCACAAAGTTTTGCGGAGATAAGATGCTGATAGACCCTTTGGTGCTGAAGAAGAAACTCAATAGGATGGCAACAGAGCAAGGGGCCTTTGCTGTCCTCAGCAGCCTGCTGCTTTACGTGACTGAGCTCGCAGCCCACGACCCCCAGCTGAGCAGCAAGAGGACAAAATGGGCAGAAGGTAAAGAAAACAAGGTGAGTTACATACAGGCAAGTCCAGATCCAAACAGGGTCCAGCATCCTACTAGATTCCAGCTTCTGAGGTCCAGGTTCCTAAACAACAATCGTGAGCCTTATACCAAGAAGAGAAGAGAAGTTGGCAAGCTGATCATTAAGGAAAAACTATGGGCAAGCAGGGCTGGTAGTAAGTTAGACAGAAGCAAAGAGAGAAAAGGAGATGGAAAAGAACCAGAAGATGATGAAGAAATGACATCCAATGACAGGGTCAAGTGGAATGGCATAAGTGGTAAGAACACAGTGAAAAATATTCTGAAGAAATTTTTAGCTGCTGAAGAAAAAGAAGCCAAGGAAAAATCTCTCAGCTGGAAAAAGAAGGAGCCAAATAGCAGTTTACCAAAAATAGTCAACAGGAATTCAGTCTTCTCCAAGCTGAAGGAGCAGTTTGAACAAAGCTCTCTCTGTTCGGCCACAGAGATGAAACCATCACGGTTGCACAAAGGTGAGAAAAAGACTAAAAACTTCCCAAGCAGAAAAACTATTCGTAAGCCAGAGGTCAGAGTGCTGCGCACAGCAGCCATGACAACCACAGATATAAATAGTCCGGAGTCCCAGTACCTAGTGTGCTCCACAGTCCCAGTGCCCAGGCTCAGCATGGCTACTGAAATTAATCATCCTTGGAGCTGGTCAACAAATAATGCCATTAAGCAGCTTCTCACTCATGACACACCACTGAAGGAAAAAGCAGAGCCTCACAGAAAGGCTGGTGTGAGCAAAACACCAGGAAAGGCAGCTCATGACAGGGAGGAGGAAGAACAGCCACTAGTGGCACTCAAGGACACGTTTGATGCAAAGAGCCGTGCTGAGACTGAAACAGATCCCACAAAGCAAGGACCCAGCTCTAACCTAGACAACTCCTCTCCTGCCTATGAAAATAGTCTTGCAGGCTCTTTTCCTCCATCTCAACATAGTCTAGACCGCAGTGAAGATAACATGTCAGATGGGCTTGATACATCTTCACAACTGGAGCTTACCAGTGCTGCACAATATGGCAAGGAAGACCCTGCACCTTCTAACTTGTCYTACTCTAGCATAGCTAAAGGTTTGCATGAAAAACGTCCCCAGGATACCGAAACAAGTGAGATTCCTGAAATAATTATGTATGTAAACAGTCCAGAGGAGGCTGACACAGAGGTCACAGAGCCAGAAAAAGATCCTCTCTTTGCAGACCAGGAATCTTTTCCAGAGCAGAAAGCACTGGAAAATATTCTACCATTTCTCTCCCCAGGAACTGAAGTATCTCATAAAGTTGAGCCTCCAGTGGATGGCCAGCAGTTAGCTCTCCAAATACCAGTCACAGGCAAAAGGCCAGCAGAAGACCAGCATCAGGCACTAGGATTTAGAAAAAGATGTTCAGAGGCACCCAAAGGGGGAGAGACATATCACAGTGAAGACAAAATATTCTCCATGTGTAGCAAAGAAGATAACAATGTTCCAGCTAAAAAGGAACAGGAGAGTAAGACATTCAACTGCCAAATGCAAAATGAATCCAAAAGCAAGGAGCCACAACCACACCAAGTGCTCGGTCCACAAAATAAGCTTGATAATTCCAATATGGACATACCAAATTCAGATGTAAATCAGACAAAACACACACTTTCCTCAGCTGAGAGCCAGAAGAAGTCTAGTGCTGCAGAAGAAGACCACATCTCTTCTGACTGGGAAAAGAAACAAAGCTCTTTGCCAAGTGAAATTGTGAAGCACGACTCTTACATCGCAGAAGAGGATTTGGAGAAGGATCAATTATCATCATTAAATGAAATGATGAATCATGGAAACAATCAAGCCCTTGGCAGGAGTACCTTGACTGACCTGGARACTTGTCAAAAGCCAGCCAGCTATTTCATTGAGCATGAAGAGGCCACTGCAGACGACATACCCTGGCCTGATTCTAGGACATGCCAAGCACTCTCATCAAACCCTTTAACAAAACCTGCAAATGGAACTGCAGAGCAAAGAATCCACCACACTACTAGAAATCCTCCAACCCTTCCACCTAGTGATCCGGTGAGCCTGGAAGTTCGTGGTGTGGAAGATGARCATACCAGTCATAGCTACGAGAAGCATCAGCTACCCTCTTCAGATGAATCAACAAACCGGGGGAATGATACTAAGGAGGAGAAGAAAACTGCACCTGATTTTGAGAACAACCAAATGCCATCCTCAAGTTATGGAACAGAATACGAAAAGACTATAGCTGAAGAGACAAATACATGTAAGAGCTTTGAGCCTTATCTTTCACTGTCTACAAAGAAAGAAGTTAAATCTGAAAATAAAATCAAACTAAAGAGAAAGTCCCTGTCACCCTTGGAGAAAAAGCAAGCACCAAACTCAGATGATACCATGAAGCATGAAAGTGATATGCCAGAAGACAACCTATTTCCTTCATCAGCTGAACTGGTGTCAAACCAAAAGAAGTATCCAAGAGATACTAATAAAGTCTCTAAATATAAGAAGCACAAGCTTCTGTCATCTTATGATGACATGAAGCATGAAAATGATAAGATGGAGGGGAATACAACTGCAGGAGATACAAATGTGTTGAGTGAATCTGAGATGCAACAAAACTCAGCACCAAGTGATGCCGTGGATCACGACAACAGCACTTCAGATGAAAAATATTCTCATAGTCCTGACACGTACCAATTCCCTTCATCAGAAAGTGACACCAGCCTTCTAGGAGTGAAGAACGAGAAGAGTTTGAAGTGTCTAATGCCTTTAAGAGATTTAGTGAAAGATGAATATTATATCGCAGAAGATGAAAACCTCTGCTACAATAACGAGAAACACCACCTATACTCATCAAAAGAGCCGATGAAACATGCAAATGACACTGCAGAGGAAAGGAACATCAAGTTATATTCAATGTCACCAAAGAGTAGAGCAAAGCATGATAACAAGACTACTGATGAGAAGAATATCTCTCATAATTTGAAAAATGAAGTGCAGCATCAAAAGCATAGTGAAGYTGAGGGGAATACATTGCGTGATCCTAAAAATCAAACACCATCATCAAATCCCTGGGTGAAGCATGACAAAAAACCCTCCCCTGTAGGAACACAGAAGCGGATGTCACCAGGTGACTTTGTAAAGCATGAAGAAAAGTTAGCTGAAAAAAAGACTAAACAGACCTCTGAGGAAGCCCAGACACCTTCAAACAAACCGGTGAAGCTTCAGGAAAGGAGCATTTCAGGAGAGAGGAAGCAAAAGACACCAGCAGCAGAGGACATCARGACACCTGAAACAAAGACTGTGAAAGAGGACAATAAACACCAGAGCTCTGGGAAGGACCAGTCTCCCCCTTCAAGTAAATCAGTGAAGCATCAAAAAAACAGTCCAGAAAAACAGCAAACACTATTGGATGGGCTTAGGAAGACTAATACAAATGCAGCAAAAGAGAAGAACAAAGATGAGGGTTCCAGGAAGTWCCGATCAGTATCTTCAGAAACACCAGTTAAGCCTCGAGACAAAAATACTCCAGAACAAAAGCAACAAGCACCAGCACCTACAGGTTCTAAGAAAGCTGGTACTAATGATGTAAAATTAAAAAATAAAGATCCAAATTCTGAGAATCCCCAGTCACCTTCTTCAGACAAACTGGTGAAGCCTCAGGAAAGAAGCATTTCAAGAGAGAGGAAGCAAGAGACACCATCAGCAAAGGACGCTAAGACATCAGAAACAAAGGCAGTGCAAGCAGATGGCAAACACCAGCACTCTGTGAAGGACCTGTCTCATCCTCCAAGTAAGCCCRTGAAGCATGAGAAAAATACTCCGGGAGGAGAAAAACAGCATACTGCATCTGAAAGTTCAACAAAACCTGATGCAAATGCTRTAAAAGAGAAAAGCAAAGATCTACATTCTAGGACAGGCCAATCACTATCTTCAAAATCTTTGGTGAAGCCTCAAGAGAAGAAGATTACAGCAGAAAAGAAGCAATCGACACTACCATCTGATGAAAATATAATGTATAAAACCAGAAATCTAGAAAAGAAGAGCGAATACCATAAAAGTAAGAAATACCAGCTATTTTCTTCAAATCAAGCAGAGAAGGAGGGCAATGGCAATGATAACTCTGGAAAGGAAGGCTCTGTGGGTGACTTTAAGAGCTACCAAGCTCCATTGCCAAGTGATGGCATAAAACGCCAAAGCGAATCACTCCCCAAAGAGACCATTTGGTCTGATACTAAGATGCACCAGAAATCATCACCATTGACTGATGTCTCAGAATATGAGAAAAAATCTGCTGAAAGTAAGAAGAGAAAGGCTGGATTTAAGAAGTATCGGACTCTCTCTTCAGTGAATGTGGCCAAGCAGGAGAAGGACACCAGTGAACGGGAGGCTGGTTGGCAGGCGGCTGGCGAAACAAATGACAGAAGAGCAGAGCTGGACGATTGCTCTAAAACAGCAGCATTCTCAAAATACACAGTGGAAAGTTACGGTGAAAGACCCTTAGATTCATCTTTTAAGCCACTGGTCATTAGAGTAGCTGATACATTTAAACATCACAGCTAAAATACAGCTAAAGATTAGCTAAGAATTTTAAACTGATCATGCCACTGATTCACTTGATCTTTCTTTTTTTTTCCTTAACTCTCCAGGGCATTATATTATAATTTTGTAATCACAAGGACGTTGATGTGCATTTATCTTTGCTGGGGATTTTCCTTTCTTAAGCATTAGCCTGAAGGCATGAATTAAATTARTCACTGCAAGTATACTAGCTAATCTTTGAATTAATCATCAATTTATAAATTAAATATGAGAAGGGCTTTGAGATCAGTGTGAATTCCATCCTGCTCCAGTCTCTCCTTGTTAAATAAKGTGTTTTGTTTGTTACGAAGACGAGTGTTTAGTGTGGACTCTATATTTACTTATTCTAATGAAACTCCCTAATAATTCTTCCAGGAATGGTGGTAGGCAGTGTCAGCTTTAATTATGTCAAAAAGTGCTTATTCTAAGCCCTGCCTTTAGACAGATTAATGAGAAATGTTGATCTATCTCTGTACTGATAGAAATAGTGAGGAAAGGAAGGATTAATTTATCTGCCAAAAAAACCTTAGAGAGCGTTGATGTTACAGCAGGACTTACTACAATTCAATCTTATTAATATTAATATTATTAAAATAATGATTTTTCCTCCTCTGACAATATTCCTACTTTGGCTACATATTGCATGCGACAGTGTTTGTTAAAGGTATGCCCTTTCTAATTATTCTTAATTACTGCACGTAAACACACGGCAAGTGTAAGGGGAGCTCAATATGGAAAGGCACTGAGAGCCTCTCGCAAGGATAATTTAAGCAAGAGACCCTTAAAGTCTTGCAGGAGGAAATCAGCTCTTGTTGGGCTAGCTGTCTGGTTCGGAGTCTTAGGGATCACAARCACAGGGCGGGCACCGCAGCTCGCATTAGAAGTCTTTGGAAGGATGTGTTTTGCAACATTAAGTCACAAAACACCGCCAGCAACTTCTGCACAGAGGCTGCACCCTGCAACAGGTTTCATTAGGAGAGGGGAGAGTGAAGGCAAACGAGCTCCCRCTCCCCCATGGCAGCAACTTCCTTGGGATTTTGAGGACGTTCCCGCTGCCGCCTGGCCCTGCCTGCAGGCCGGGCTGGCAACGCGCCCCGGTCAGATCAAAGCCACCCAAATCCCACACGTGGCGGCCGTGCCGGGGACGGGGCTGGGACGCAGAGGGGGACAAGCTGCACAGGTTGCCCTGCCAGCTACAGAGCTTTAGGTGCTGGTTTGGTTTCCCTTCAAGGCATGCCAAGGATCGGACTTTCTGGCATCAAGAAGGTTGCAAAATGAAAATCACACTTGTAGACCATGTCAGTCCTCGGAAAACTGGAGACCCAGTGGAATTTATTTGTTGTACAGCACTGCCCTTCTGCACAGAGGTGTATTTTGCCCGCGGAACTTTTATGAGCTGGCAGCCATAAAAGCCACTTTGTAGTAGACCTGTAATGTTATTTTTATTATCCATGATTCCATTTCCCATTTGAGACAAGTCCTTACACCATAAAGAATAGGAAACAAGCTGAAACAGTAAATTCTCTGTTTATTAGGTGACAATGGACAAATCTACTGGGACAGGAGAAGCCTTAAAAACATATATTTTAAAAATATATCTAAAATTTTCTGATTTTTTTTATCCATTATTTACAACTAGAAAGATCATGACTGTCTAACAAATGTATCTTTTTCTTGACAGAGTTAGAGCACTAGGAAAATCAGAAGGAACATTTTGTGCTCYGGATAAGTCAGGCACAGTTACCTTGTGGGAGTTAAATTTTACATTTCTCTATGCCTAACACTCTGCTGCAAAGTAAATCATCCGTTCAGTAAATTGACTGTTGCTCCCTAAAGTGCACTTAAAACACGACAGAGCTTTGCACTAAATGCATCTTTAACTCTAACATGTCCCTTAAGCAAATAACAAAGTCTGGTTTTGGGAATTAACACAATGATATCTTGAGGAAAGGAGAAGGTGAGGCCATAAAAATTGCCAGGGAGATCAGAAGAGCAGGTGATGTGTCTTGCAGCAAACAGGTCAAAACAAGCCACTCCTGTCCATGCTGGCAGGCAATTAATTTGGCATTGGCTGCAAGCAACAATAAGTAAATAAAAAGTCACAAATGTCTATTTAAAGAAGGAGTTGGGGGAGCAGTGAGTGTACAACTATGTCACCTGCACCAGAAAAGGTGCAGATGGCCAAGCTCCCATGCTGGTGAGAGCCTTGCCCCAAGGTACAATCTAGTGTATGGACATAGGAGAGTGAAACTACAGGCGGTCATGTCTCATTCCCAGTTCCTAGCTCCAGTCCCGGGAGCTTTACCTGGTCCACCTTCCTTGGCCAAGAGGCCTTGTCCTCAACTCTCCGTTAAGCACATCTTTCACCCCATCTCTGTCTTCCCTCAGGCAGCTCCTCCACTTCTGTATTTGACCAGATGATGGATACTTTTGATGCTTCTCTTGGCACTTCTGTTGACTTTTGTAGTTTTGAATGACTGCCATAAATCCGTACCTTTCTGTCCCTATACTACACYATATGCCCTTCAGCATTAGGGACAAGTAACTCTCAAGGATACTACAGAGGCATTCAGTCCTCACTAAATTTAGCAGGACTGTTTTTTTTTTGGCCAGTTTTGGTGATGCCAGTTTTAAAGGTCTGGCTCAGAAGCAGGTACAGAGAGACTACCAAAACTAGGCCAAGATTTTTCCACATGGAAAACAAAGAAATAATAAAGTCCACATAGAATTTTTTAAAATCTGTCACCAAAAAACAGTGACATAGTTTGAAATTTTAAATACTGGTGGAATATTCCTGGCTTTTATATACAGACATTTTTAATTGGACTGGGCAAAATTAATGACATAATTTTCCTAGGCGTTGTGTGTTTTGAATCCTCCAAAGTATAACTTTCCAGGAGCTTCTGAATACTTGAATAAAGGTGGTGTCTAAGGAGAGTCATGACTTTCAAAGAGAACTAAGGCTGTCTTTGAACCTCATCCCAAGTAAAGACACGGATCTGAGATGAGGTTCAGTGGTTTGTGATGGGGTGAAAAATGGAGCAAGTAAAGAAGTCAGGCAGGTGCCTATAGAAGCCACCAGTGAAGTATTCAAGCTTTTTATAAGTCCTCTCTAATCAGACCACAGCATAGAGGCCCCGTTGCACTTCACATCAGCAAGACATCCCTCAGATGGACTTTCAGATGGACTACGTTTTGAAAGTGTCATGAAGCAAATGTCACAGACATGTTTTTGTGGCTTGAGGTGCTGAGTGAGCTCAGACGGAGTTTGGGGAAGGGCTGGTAACTCCCCACAGGACACTGCTGGCAAGGCCGCTCTGCTCTCTACCGCCTGGGAAGAGCTGCTGAACCATGGAGCAAAGTGTTCCTGTTTGTGGGTGTTGGGTTGCAGCCGAGAGAGAACATGACAGTCCTAGAAAAGCTCTCTCAGAAAAAAGATCCCTCAAACCCCAAGGAGAATTAGCCAATGAATGAATACAAATGGATGCCGCACAATGAGGCACAATCAGTTCATCTCAAAATTATAAAACGTATCATTAATTTTCTCCAGCACAAGCAGAGAAGGAGCAATTGTCCCCGTAGTATTATCTGCTCCTAAATTGTTCTCATGCAACAGAAGTTTAATGAATGCATATTTCTGACTCCAAACTGTGAAATAGCTTAGCAATTTATCCACTTCTACAGCTGCCTCTCAAACTTTAAAGCGTGATGCATGACAAACAGGGAATAAAATCTAAAGTTGGGGGAGTTTTGCATCTTGTAGTGTTTTGGAAGTCAATAGAAGTAAGCACTAAARAGAGGAAAATAGATTTCATACTAAAATGCAATTCTTCTCCCTGCCCCAAACATATGTATTGTAATGTTTTAATTTCCACCTGCAGCCAGCAGATACCAGCATATAAGTGCTATTCACTACTCAAGTAATGCATCCCATCCTGGCATGCCAGAGTTGAAATCTCTCAGCTACTGGCAGTAGAAACGCTCCACCTTATGGCTGAAGTTGTACGGCAGGCTACAAAACAACTGTGAGGAAGGCAGAGTAAACTTCACTCGCGGCAGGGACATTTGCTAGGAAGATGTATTATTTTTACTAGGAAGATGCAGAGAAGTGATTATTCTCTTCATCCAGTTCCAGGAAGCCTTACATACCATTCAAAAGGAGCTTTTCTGTGGTACTAAAAAGAAACCTTACAAGCAATAAATGGGTATCTTTATAACTTTGAGGGGAACATGGCTGCTAGTGAACACTTTAAGGGAAATGCTTGTTACCTTACAAATAAGCATGCAAGCTTAAACAACTGTGAGCAGAAATAGTTTTAACTACTTCACTCACTATGTGCATCTCAGAACAGATTAAGCTTTCTAAGTTTTATTCCACTTTTGCATTTCTGTGAGCATCTCTTTTTACAGAATGAAGCATTTTTCACTCCTTGATGAGAACTTTCTATACAGAAAAAAAATCTTGCTAGGCACCTGCTTCCCTGCCAAMTAAACAATCCTTTGTACTGAATAGCAAAAGAATCAACAGGTTAATATGTTTCTGTCTTGTGAGCTGAAAGACCGGAAAAAAAGTTTTGGGAATTGCTGCATACCTCCTTATACCGTACATGGCTTGTCCTTAGTGTACCTCCAGCTGTTTAAATTCTACTGAGGTAACAGAAGCAAAGGACAGCCATGTAAAGTGGTGCAGACTTCACTTGGCAAGTGAGTGCTACACCAGGCTTTCAATGCTGTGTGTTAATTTAACAGCAGAAACAGACTGCCAGAGGAAAAAATCTTGAGATAATAAAGCCATAGAAATCTAGTATGAACTGAATGGGTTATCTTCGAAAAGGCACCAATTAGCTGTTAGGGCCTCTATTTTCAGCAATGGCAAGTGATGCCGAATATGGGGCACTTTATTAAAAGGGTCTGATTTTTCATGAAGTGCTCAGCAAATCAAGCTCTTTTTAAGGTGTCTTACATTAGGCACTCAAAACCCCTTAAAAAAAAAAGTCCACTCAGATTTCTGATATGTAGGAGGGTTTCACAGACAGATGTTTGACCCCTGGACCTGCACAACAAGTCTGAAGAGAAGAATTGGTTTGTGGGATCAAGCTGGTATGTGGGAACTTTGTGGATGAATGCAGCCAATGCAGGTTGCTTTTACGAGGAGGAAGTGCCAACACTGCCTGCAGACTGTGCCTCATTATTTGGTCTGCACCACAGCAGACAGGAAAGGTGCAATCTCTGAGGCCACTCTAGTCCCTTTCAGGAAGGGAGAAAAAACTTTTATCTAGTTGATGTTCCACTAAAAGGAAGGTGAATCCTTCCTATCTCTGTGCTCCTTAAGGCTTCTTCAAGGAATGAGAGAGGCAAATCTGTAGCATACCTCAGAATCAGGCCCATCCTGACCAAGAAACAATCATGTTTAGTCAAGCTACCTCACCAGGATGAAATACTGGTGTCCCTGTGGGTTTGTACAAACGTGGCAGACTATCTGACTGCAGYCCTGGATTGCTAGCCCCAGTCACTGTGATATACTCTTCTAAAAAGTGGGAACAGTGCTGGCAGCAGTGATCCAGGTAACCAAATAAGGCCCCACCAATGCCCTTAGCTCTAAAAGTCTCCAGACTCAAGGAAATTTATCTTGACTCATCTAAGTTACACCCATCATGTAAGAAGAAAGCCTGTACCACTGTCAAATCATACAGTCTCCATAATAAAATAATTTTCCTTCTAATGAGAGTTTATCGTTTCTGTGACTGAGCCTTCCTTGTGTGAAGCAAGGAGCTTGTAGACCTTCTAACACTGCCAAGGAGGGAGCCCAGGAGTAGAGTCACCTGCAACTGCCTACTCGTCATGCAAACCACCTCCCTGCCAGCCTGGAGAGCTGGCACAGGCCGATTCTCATGGATGCAGCTAGAAATAGGTAGAAACGTGGGGTGAGAGCCATGTGAGTGCCCTGGCGTTGAGAAGAGCACCACAAGCTGCCTCCTCCRCAGCTCATGCCTGGCTCCTGCTGCCTCCTCAGGCCTGCAGGCTCCCAAAATGCCTCCCACTACTGAAACGGAGGTTGCCACAACCTGGGGAGTACGGATAGCAGGAGCAAGCAGGCTAAGGGTGGGATGAGCCTCCTGCCGCCCATGCCACCCTTCGAGAGAGGGCGGCTCACCAGCCTGGTGGGATACGACACGATGTCTTGTCTTGTTTTCACTTGGCGATGAGAATGACCATGTGCGAATCTGAAAGGAACCAGTGCGTGGCGAGACAGGAGCAGATTTGCCTCTCCTTGTGTTGAGGCTGGTGGAAGACATCAAGACTGTGGTGACCACCTCACTGCTCAGGAGCAGGAAACAGCCTCGGGCAGCTACTGCTTGGTTTTCATCCTTCAAGTGAACACGGCGCTCTTGTCAAGACTCCCTATTGCCCCAGGCCCCTCCAGAACGCAAAACTCAGGTAAAAATGAACCTTTGCATGCAGGAACATCATCATCCACCAAAGAGTGCACTTTTTTCTTGCAGCATCCTGCTACTCGCTGTAGTTGTAGCTTCCCTATAATTACTCAAAGCGACACTAGCAGTTGTTAAGGGCCTTCTAAAGTTACTCTAATGTTTCCTTTCACCAGCYTGTAAAAACCTGTATTTGAACATGGAATAAAGTGTGTGTGTAAAGTGCCTAGGAGTATGACTCCTGGTAGGAATAAATAAGAAGCTAAATAAGTAAAGAAACTTAAGAATTAGAGAAACAGACTTGCAGAAATATGACATGTAGTTTAGTACAAACTGTTCCTAAGAAAATATAACAAAATGCAGGTAGGTCTTGGTAGTTTTTTTCCTACTACAGTAATTCTTTCTGATTTCAAAAGAAACCACTTCTTCCTATACCTTACTTCTCTGTTCTTATACCTTACTTCTCCATCTTTGTAAAGGCAAAAAAATATATATTTTTTTTCCTTAATAAGGTCTCCATTCTTTATATATTTGGTGTACAAGTTCTTTGGGCAGGGCAGTCCGATTCAAGYGTATGTTGGTGGATGTATCGTCTACACAGCTAGAATCAAAATATCCACTGAAATTTCTAAGTTATGCTACAACTCAGATTGAAGACCACATTTATCATTTATATGACCTTGTCTCTCATTTTCAAAATTCATTTGGAAGCTGAAATATGGCACAACACAACTTCCAGGTCATCCCTTTAAAAAAGCTCAATATGGAGGCTTAGTTTTATATTTAAAACCTGGTTCACCAAATTGTCTCTCTAAAAGAAGTGCCCACTGCTGTCTAATGCATGCAGCTAGTGCATAACTCCAGGCAAACTGAAACATAAATCCAGACCTTTCTTCATGTTTTCTCCTTTCAAAATTGAAATCTGTGCCTGCAACTTTGCCAGAATTAGATGAGATAACCTTCCATTTTCTAGGGACTGAAGTACARCTCAGCATCATTTCTAAAGGCAGTGAGATCCCCACCATGCTTGTGGAGGTAGTTAAAACCGGGTAGGAGGTAGAGCACTAACACAGCTCGGCTGTTTCTCATTAGCTTGCTGCGGGATGGTATTTAGGACACAGTTAACAAGCCTGACAAAGGCAGGACTGTGGCTTCTTCTGTGCTTGTAAGCCTGCCACAGGCTGGGGGAGTGGGACTCAGCGTGTTTTCTGTTCACATCTTTATTACAAATGGAGTGAAACTGAGACACCCTCCATTTCCTTGTATTTTTTAAAGAGCTGAATGAGAAGAGTACTATAAAAATTAAGCATCTTCTTTGCGGTTTTGACTTTTTATTGTTAATTGGCTGTGACTGTGGTTTTGAAGTACTACAATAAGACAACTGCTGTCATATAGTAAATTTTCTTCTTGAAATACATCTCAAATAGAAAATTGCCTTCTAATAATTTTCTTGCATCCTGATAATGAAAGCTCAAACTTGGCAAAACAGTGTTTTGCCGTCTTTCCAAAGTAAAGCATGTTCTCATGAAAAAAAAAAAAGATATTGTGAAGATTTTTTTCTGAGAAATAAAAAATATTCTGAAGAAAGAGCATGTTGCAACCAAGCCCACATCTYGTAGGGAAACCACTGATGATTAGGAGCAGCTAACGGAGCAGGGAAAGGCTGGGCTGGGGATGTTGAGGGGGCAGGAGACTGCAGTTTGTTCACTCCTAGCAGCCCCAGACACCAACCATGCATGATGACACTGTGTTAGCAAAGGAAAAAGAGGCCCAATGGCGATCAAACCTTTTGCTTCTGCATTTTCAAAACAATCCACTGGGATAGGATTAAGTTCCAAAGACAGCACCTCTAAATGTCTTTGGGAAAACACCCCAAAGGCAATTTCGCTTTACTAACTGGAGCAACAGAGAGGAGGAAATCCTCRGCCTGTCACGAGCAAGGACATCCCTGAGTTTGTGGCAGGGATTTCACTCCCTGGTCTTTGTGGGTGGTCGTGCTGGCCTGCAGATGGCGAGTTTTCCATTTGGAGGAGTGGTTGTTTCAGGGCGGGGGGGGGGAAAAAAAAAAGGAGGGAGGGGAAGCCCTGCATCCTTAGGGAAATCTGATAGGCAAACACTGTGTGGATAACTGAGAGTTAACCTTTCAGTTTCTCAAATGCTTCTCTCATGATGCAAAGGTCTGTATGCACGACCGATCGTCTAACAGGCATCAGGATTTTTTTCCCACAAGATGATACTATAAAAACTTTAGCTAAATATTAAACATTCTTACTTGAGATGGAAATTGGAACCTCGACATCCACTTCAGCAGCATCCACAGCCCATGGCATAAAATCATCAAGATTTCTGTTTCTGGAAGCAAAGTGAAGGTATCTGGTGATGATACTGTCATTTCATTTTCTGATTCCCTCTTTTGGTTTTCACTGGCACAAAGTAAGAAGTGCCCATATTGATTGCTTGGTGCTAAAGGTGCCACTGCAAGGCCCAAGACACTCAGTGAATGACTTTTGCTGTTATCAAACTCTGGGCTACCATGAGATGTATCATCTGGGCCAAATTCTCTCAGGAGGACCAAAACTTTAAGCCTGCTCCCCACTGAATCATAATATACTTGTAGGAAAACCTTTTCCATATGTTTTTCATAACCCATGCCTGTATTTTAAGCTCATCTGGACTCCTTCACCGACGAGCTAGTAAAAATACAAAGTTGAAAAGAGCACTTCTAATGCACACAAAATGACATGTTTTTCCCTGACTGCCCAAATGGAAACTCCACTGCTCTATATCCATCTTTTGACGCATTCACTTCCTATTCCTGGCTTCCCTCTCTTCCCTTCTGCTTTCCTCCCTTTTGCCTTATATTTCTGTCTTCTCCAAGAGCTACAAAATGAGGCTGGAATGTGAGTCATATATTTCCAAGAAACATCAGCTACATGCTCTGTGGCTCAAATTTTCCATTTATTTTTGCAGGAAAGATTTATGAGCCTTCCTAAAGGCTGCATGGATAGAAATGCTTTTCTAATGTCCAACTCCTCATTAAGTCCTGCGGAAACCCCTAACACAAACAGAATTTTTGATAAGTCAGTAGTCTTCCCATTTTTAAGTCTCATTGTTATTTTGTTATTTTTCTTAAAAAAAAAAAAAAGCACTAAGATTTTCAAGCAACATTTTAAATGCACTGTGCTGATCAGCTGCACAAATACACACACACACACTCCATTTTGGTTGCAAATCACAAACTCAGCTACAAGTCGGGGTCCAAATAGCTGAAATACATGTTTTCCTTGGGAAATGAGAGATTTGCAAGGCCCCGGACCTGTACATGAGTTTTTTTGCCCATTGTTGCCTGTTGTTGCCCAAACCCGAGAGGTTTTGCCTCTGTTTCCCCAGCATCAGCCGCTGCGGGGTGCTGCCTTCGCTGGGGGTGCCTGGGTGCAAGGGGGCTGCCAGGCCGGCACGCGGCTGCTGCCCGCGGAGCGCAGAGTGGGATGGAAGTTTCCTATGGCACCAGGAGGGGAGAAAGGCAGAGCAAAGCCTGAGTGCCCATAAAGAGGGGAAGCTTCTTGATTTCTGCCCAGGAGATCATGCTCCTGGCAAAAAGCAGCACTTAATACCTCCTCCCTCGTTTTACTGCAGACTCTGCTTTTTTCCTGAGCCTAAATAGCTTATCTTGGACCCCCCAGCGTGGTCTGTGGCCTTCTTCACCCTGGTATCAAGGAGAAATCCAGGGCCAGAGACAGGGATGAGCTAATGGGAGCAGGGGCAATACCTCACAAACACATCTCTAGCCTGGGGGCAGGTCCTCTACTGTGTAGAGGGCATTTCCATTGGAGGTCTTAAGCGTACAGGAGCATTGGGGCCTCAGAGCCCTGCCATCACTTGGTCTGTAATCGCCTTTTATTATCTTGTAGGACGGACAGCGTCCTCATGCCCTAGATTACATCTTAGAAAAATAATCCTAGGGTTTGCTGTCGCTTACAGGACACAGTGCTGGGCCCCCAGCAATCCCTCTGCAGCAAGAGCACGGGCGCCCTCCAGCCCCACCAAAGCGATGCCCTCGGCCCGGCCTCCGACACTCCCCCCGCTCTCTGTAGAGTGCTGCCACTTCAGGACAAGGACTTTTTGTGTCCCTTTTGCAGCAGGATCAGCACCTGGGCTGGCTTGAGCACCAGCCAAGAGAGAACTGGCTGTGTCAAACTCAACCCCCCCACACTCTGCATTTTGTAGGATCCGGCTCTTTCCTTTCTCATTTCCAGACTTGAAAGGTCTGGAGGGCTTTTTCCTGTGATCAACAAGCAAATCCGCAATGATTTGCTTCAAGCCCCTTGTGACATTCCCAAGCAGCATTTGCACAGTGATTTCTCTGGCTGTATTTCAGCTGCAGGCGCTGATCAAAGCGCTCCCTTTGACCCCCTACTGCAGCTCTCATTCCCCAGTCACTGTAGCTAATAGAAAGCCCTTTTAACAGGACTGTTTTATCATTTATGAATGTCATCATTTAGCACTGTAGGGAGGTTTATGAGAAAGCAGCTCACTAATAGAAAAGGGCAATGCGAAAACTACCCTTGGCAGAGGCAGGAGGAATATTATCCTGCGAGAGCTCCCTTATTTTGGGCCAGTTCTGTATTTCGATACCCTGTGCTGCTTCCCTGGCATTACAGAGGAGCCAACTGCGCCTCCAACAGCAGAATGTGGTTTTATATGGCAAATAGGCTCATACATTCACTGCTAGGGATTAGGTAAGTCTCATTCTCTGCCCCTTCTCAGGATTAAGGAATGAAGCAGGCAAATTTAACCATAGGATTTCCTTGCTGCACGAAATTTTGGAAGCTCTATAGAACAGCACAGCTGAGCAACAAAAAGAAGCCAAAAGGAAAAGATGGTTACAGTTTGTAAGACAAAAGACCAGAGTTTGGCACAAATACCATTTGCTCCACTAAATAGTAAGAACTAGAAGCAATAAAATTCCACAGCCCTTCACTATGAGAGCAGTCCCRCCACAAAGGACATCTTCAGGCTTGTTGGCAGTGAGAAGGAGAGGTCCCAGATGCCTGGAGACTTGCCAGTGTGATGCCCATCTACAAGAAGGATCAGACGGAGGATTCATGGAATGGCCAAGCTGGSAAKAAGGGAAAGGTATGGAGCGATCTTCTGGAGAGCCATCACACAGCATGTGTGTGACAAGCAGGGCGTGCCGCCCAGCCTACTTGGGCTCAGGGAAGGCACGTCCTGTCTCACCAGCCTGATCTCCTTGTCATGGCAGGTGACCTGCTGTGTGCATGAGGGAAAGGCTG
>NW_020455672.1:314408-320764 GCF_003342845.1 Nothoprocta perdicaria | reverse complement strand
ACTGTGAGGGTGACAGAGCCCTGGAACAAGCTGCCCAGAGAGGTTGTGGAGTCTCTTTCTTTGGAGATCTTTAAAACTCGCTTGGGTGCAGCCCTGTGCCACRTGTTCTAGGTGACCCTGCGTGAGCAGGGGGGYTGGACTCGRTGACCTCTGAGGTCCCTTCCAACCTTCGGCATTCTATGATTCTATGATTCTATTCTATAATTTAGCAGACATCTGTATTGTCAATGATGAAAAAGAATCATTTTGAAGACCTTATCATTTAAGATAAATCTCCTTTTTTCATTCGCTATATGTGATTTTAAATGCCTCTATTTGATTTGATGCACAATTTAATTACACAACTTGAAACAAGTTTTTTTCAAGTTTTTAATTTCACAAGTTGAAGTTCCACTGAACTTAGAAACCTCTATACCAATGTACAATACTCCTGTAAAAAAATTCCATTGTGAGTCTGTGGGTAATTCTAAATCCTCTTTTTTTTTTTTTATCTTGCCCATCCCTATCTATCACCTCCACATCTAGGCCAAGTACCAGARTCTGTTGATAGTTTGAAATAGTCTTAACTGATTACAAG
This sequence comes from Nothoprocta perdicaria, assembly GCF_003342845.1. Lineage (NCBI taxonomy): Eukaryota > Metazoa > Chordata > Aves > Tinamiformes > Tinamidae > Nothoprocta > Nothoprocta perdicaria. Next base: position 320,187 of record NW_020455672.1, on the reverse strand, counting down.
CCATTGAATTTAGCCCAACACTCCCTTTATCCATTGTTGTTATCCTGAGGTGTGATTTGACATTTGTTTTAAAGCCATCCAAATTAGGATAGAATTGAACAATATACATTTACTGGTTCACAGACTCCTTGAAACCACATTGGATCTGGAAATTGTTATGAACAGAAGATTGCAAAATATTTCTCTCTTGTGCAGCTTGAAAAAAAAAAATGGATTCCTTTGCATATATCTACGTACTAGAACTCAGGATCTCTCCTCTTCCTGTGTAGGGGAGGAAAGGTTCAGTGGAGGTTCGTGTGGTTTGCTCTATACCCGGTAATGAAGTCTAGATGAAGAATACTTCATAGACAGTATGCTGTAATACTGGAAACACATCTACTCTATATCTTCAGACTGTACAGGCAAAATTCATTGCTCCTTTTTCTCTTCAGATGGCTAACTGTTATTGCCCAAGTAAATCATAATAGAATAAGGGGAGGAAATTGACTCTTCTGCAGAATAACAAAGCTTGCGTAAGAACAACAACTCAGGATATTTATCTGGAACTATGTTACTATCTGGGAAATACAGTGAAGTATTCCTATTATTAGAATGCTTAGTGGTTAACCAGAAGTATTATTTCCCTTTTAATTAAGTCCTTTATCTGGTAAATACATTACCAAACAGTGTGTTTGAGGGTAAATTTTATGTTAATGTTGAAACTGTTTTGTATGCTTCAGCACACTTCACGAGTCACTGTTTAGATCCCAAGTTTGCACATTTTAATTCGTGAAGGCAAAACCAGGTAAACTTTATCACAAATTTAGCACTGGAATACAAATACTGCTTTGTAGATATACCCRATGTTCATGGTAAATATGTAAAGGAATAATTTCCCTAGTTTTATATATCTGTGAACTAGAAAAAAAACTAAAAACAAAAACAAACACTTACTTCAAGAAACAGGGAAAGCTACTGGAAACAACATATCACTAATTGGGCTTCGTAAGCTTTAGTGTCACCATTTTCTTAGATATCATTGCAAACAAGAATCATAACTAAATTCTGTATGTCCTGACACAGATATTTATCATTGGGTTCAACTATGTGTTAAGCTGACTTGATTTCAAACACTATGTAGCTAATTTGTTAACTCAAAATRCAATATAAATGGAAGATCCTTGAATTACTTTCTAAATAAAGTTGAGTTGTTTATGAACATTCTTCTATAATAAAACTCACGAATATATTACCTCTAATACCCGATTTTGCATTGAAAGAACACAACTTACGTTGTGATTATTAGGAAAGAACTTCTTTATAAGGAAGAACATAAAATTTGTCTGTAATAAAAATCCACATTGTGTTTTAACTGTACTACAGTAGTCAAAAAAGATTGAGTGTTTCTAAGTATAAAAATCTCCTATATTTCATAACTTTTGAAAGATTCTTGTGTTATATAAGCCTTTTTAAAAAGAAATAGCTGTGAATATAACATGCTGTTTCTGAAATATAAGCTTTTTGATCTTAAAGATCATAAATACATCTTCTCGTTATAGACTTTTTCTCTTCTTTGTAAACAGCTGAAAATAATTTTGGAGCTAAGGCCAAACTGAATGCATTTCCATCTAGGATAAAATTTTACCGTAAAAATATGGGGTGAAGTAAAAACTCTGTTTTTCCATTTTTTTTTTCCAGCGTGAAAAATGGATGTATAGAAAAAAAAAATATGCTGCAACAATATTGTACTGCACAAGCAGTACAAATTATGATCAATTTCCATAGAGACAGTTCTTCCCCACCTCCCTTCCCCTGCTATAGTTGCTGAAAAGAAAATGGAAATGAAATGATTGTTAACTGTAGAAAATAAACGGGATAATCTGAGGAATGATGTTTTTTCTATGCCAGAGATGAATTCAGAGTATGCCTGTGGGGAAAAAACAGATGTGTTTTGTGAAGATTTAAAGCGTAGTTGCAACCTTAGCCACTGCCTGCCCTCCGCTAGCGGGAGAACTGAGCTGARGTTTTTGGAGAGAGTCAGAGTTGGTCATGGCTGGTTCCAGCAGCGTTCAGGGAGCGCTGAGTGGTGTCTGTGTACGGATGAGTCCTCTCTTCCCAGGGCCTCAGTTTTGAACATTGGCTTCTCCCTAAAAACAATCATCAGCACGAGTTGCTGATGGTCCCGCTGCTCAAGCACAGCTCAAGGTCTACATCATCAGTGACTTTCTGCATTGCTAAAGCCAATTTGCAGTTATCACTGGCGTTTCTGTCACCCTRTGGTCTCCGGATCAAATGTGATACAAAAGCATGAAGCTACCAAGTACATAACAAGATATATCTCTTGCCTCTCTGTTTTTCTGGCTCATTCTGGGTTAATCTAGTCAGCTAATGTGGGTAGATGAGTTAAGACCTCACTTATCTGAGCAGTGCTTTTGGATGTGCTTTATCCCATGGCACGTAGGACATAGAAGCACATTGGAAGGGAGWTCAAAGTACCACATTAAATTGGTAAATCCTATATATAGCATTTATGAATACATATCTMTATATATATGACATATATACATGATTCCTATATATATAGGAATATATAGGAATATGTATTATTYCTATAAATATATATAGGAAGCATTCTGTATAACAATCTTTTCTACATTAATCTTGACCTGTATTATTTTAATTGGACTATTAATTTAAACTATATTGTTAAAACATGGAGACAACTAACAGGAGCTTCTCAGCTCCAGATATGAGGYGTGCTTCGCTTTTGCCCTAGCAAGTTTTTGAGTGTAACAAATCCAAAGGCAACACCGAATAGCAAATAAATATTAGGACCCTAATGAAATCCATACTCCACYGCAGAAATTGTTCTCTTTCTTTAAATACCTCCATGTTTACTTGCATCCAAATTACCACAGAAAATAATTGCATAATTTCAAATGAGAAAWCAGATTTAAGAATTTAAGAAACTTTAAACCTGAAGGGCCTTTCCTATTCACCTACTGGAAAACATATATATATATATATACACATATATATAGATATATATCAGCTTTAGCATTATGGTGCTAAGATGGCATTGGGGAGAGAAGGTTGAATACAACAGTCCAAATAGCAGCTAAATGGGTTCCCCCTGCTAGAGGAGTTTCTTGGGTAGCATTTCTGAAGCAGATTCGCCCTTGGTGTCCTCTAGTTTCACCATTTTATTTGAGGAAATAAAAATGTAGGAAATAAGACTTCTCCTACCATATGCTCTTTTTTTTTTTTTTTTTTTTCCTGGCATATTTTCTTTTTCTTTCTGCAAATAAATTTTGTTCAAGTAGAGCTTGAAGACTTAGAGTATGTTGTTCAGGATTTCCATTCTTGAGAAGGCCATGGGACGGACAGAAATGTCAAACATGTTATCATGCACAGATCACTGGCATAACACACTTGAAATATATCTAATAGGTGGGCTATAAATCAGACCTCCTGCTGATGCCAACAATCTGTATAAATTGAGTAAATCCACTATGCCCTGAATATGTCAAACATTCTATGTTTGTGCAGATCAACAGTGCAGCACATGCAGAATGGGGCCAATGTTTTCTGGATAAATCTGGTTTATGAAAAATGAAACATATGGCATCCATATATATTTAGGTAGATACTTCAAATTGATAACTATATTTGCCTTCTTACTCAATATTGCTTCTACTACACCATATTATAGTTCCAGCAAGTGGTTCAGCCTCTGTGACTAATACAAGAATTTCAAATAACATTAAGCTTTTTCTTTTCTTTCATAATGGAAAAAAAAATGCTTATTCTGTTTTTAACAGATGATATTAATTTTTGTTCATGACTATTTGTATAATCATGTGAATTCTAGAAAATGCTCATTAAATTAAAAAAAAAAAAAACTAAATTTCATTCCTTAGAACATTTGTTTGGAGGAGACTCAAGAATTTACTGGTTTGAAAAGCCAGTCTTTAGTACATTATTGTGATGTTCTTGCTTAAAACTTAGAAATATATGAAGTTGCATTTGCATACATACATTGAACAGTGTAGTCTATCTCCACTTTTCAAATTTACATTCATGACTATCCAGATGCTCACCCACTGAATTTTTTTTTAGGAAATCTCATCTGAGAATCTACAAAAAAATGTTAAGTAGAAAAAAACAAGAAATGAAACATCTTCCTAGCAAATTGTGTGCTTCCTAGCATGTAGTGGCTAGTCTAATTATCATGAAACCTAAAATGTTTATCAGCTTTTAGGAAAAGACAGCACATGCTCTCTTTATGTCTATCTATCTGCTACTTTCAGCAAAGGTGAAGGAGAGCTCTTATTTCTTAGAAATTGAGCCAAAGTAAAGCCAAAATAAACTGCCAGATGAATCAAAGGTTCAGCCTCAGAGAAGACCAAGTCAATCATATCAGAAAGGCAGTTTTCATTTTTCCTCCATTGTAGTTTCTCCCCTGATACGACAAGTTGAACAATTTATGCGCAAGAAACCCCACTGAGGTGTTCTTTCAGCTCACTTAACCACCCCATGAGGATTCATTTATGGCATGTGGCAATGGTTTCTTAGTCTGCTTGAGAGCAGGATCGGTCTTTGTGTTGCTTGCGTGGCTCAAGGATATCATCCTAAAAAAAAAAGAAAAGCAGTCTAGTGCAGAAATTGATTTAAGTAATTGCTTTTACTAAGGAGTTTTATGCCTGGAAACACAGTGGAACTGAAATTCGCATACCATCATGCTACTCATACATCTAATTTGCTTCAGTTTTTCTCAAATTATTGTTCAAACTTCTAAACTCCATTTTTCTTTCTTTGCATGCAAATATTTTTCAATCCATGAATAAATATGTTAACAAGATTTGAAGATCGTGGAGAAAATATACCACTCAGTTTTGTTTAGATTTTTGACCCAGGGAAATGTCTCATTCTATAGCTTCTCAGCTTCTTTTGTAGACTTTTGTGAAAAAGATTGCCAAAGAAAGGGCCTTCAAAAATTCTCTTTTACTTACTACAGAGTTGTCATGGTGGTTWAATTAATAAGAGCATTATTCCCAGKAGGCAGCTGGAGGCATTTCCAGACAAGCAGAAATTGCACAGAGAGCCCTCAGTGGGTCTGGCCAAGGGGACTGGCCCTGCCATGAACATTAACAAGGCAGGCACCATGGTCTCTGACACCTACCACCTCCCAACCTGAAGCGTTGTCTTCAGGGACATGAGCGTCATAAGCACAATAGGAAGATAAAAGGGTAGGTATTAATTTTATCACTACAGTCTGGGGTTTTTTATTGTTAATGTGGCTTCTGTGTAGCAACTTGGTCAATAAGTATTAATTTTAGTGAAACTTGACTAATAATAACTGCTGCATTTCCACTGCGTTATTAAGATTTTAATTAGGCTATTAATAAATTCTTGGCTCTTCAGAGAGGTTGTTTCATTTTTGTCTAAAATTGGATTTTAAACATATATCTGTCTCTGAAACACTTGAGCTTATTTGTTTCAATTTCTTTGATTATTTAATTCAATTTATCATTTTAAACTTATTTTTGTTCTTCTGATTTGTCCTTCATCTTTCCTTTTATTCATTAAGTCATAAATTTCTCCATTTACCAAGAAGACTGTGACACTTTCAGACTTTTTGTATATTGAATAATCTCCTGAGGCTAGTCATTTAGTCATACTGGTCCTCTCCAAACACTGAAAGGATCAGTTTTAGTTCAATGGCATATTTTTCTTTTTTTCTTTTCTTTTCTTTTCTTTTCTTTTCTTTTCTTTTCTTTTCTTTTCTTTTCTTTTCTTT
>NW_020455672.1:231769-313901 GCF_003342845.1 Nothoprocta perdicaria | reverse complement strand
TGAAATGCATGCTCCTCCTAAAACTTTCTTTTCCTTACTTTCAATTCTATAAGCTTCCTTGACTAATATTTTTGTTGATCTTAGGGAAGAATAACATTGTAATATTACCTTTTATGTGCAAATACCTGAAATCCAGCAATAGTGTCCAGCTATTAAGCTATACAGTTGAATTTTCTTAAGAATTTGGTAAATGTAATACTATGTCCAGTTATCATTTAAAATCAACATAATTGATGCCATATTTCCACAACTGTTCTAAATGATAGTAAATAAAGACAATATATAGCAAATGAATGACCAAAAACATTAGTCTAGAATACAGCAATCAACGCCCTGAATATCAAAAATGTCAAGCAATCAGATTCTGAATGACATCTTGTTAGGTCTTTTTCTGGGRTTTGCAGCTTCCCAAGGAGCTGCACTGTTTTGAAAGCTCATTAGGAACCACAGGTCTCGTTGAGGCAAGATATCACTACTTAGTAGTGACATGCCTTTTCAGAGGAGACATTTCTACCTCATGTTGAGCTTCTGTTGTCATGCTTTGTCAGCGTACCTTTTCTTTCTGAAATCAGGGAAGCAAGGAACCCTTTAATTCATAACCAATTTTCAAAGGACATCCTTTCTTTTTTTCCTGTTTATCTTATATGTATTCTCAGTAGGAGTCTACAAACCCATGAATTGCATATCGCAGAATCACAGAAGAGTTGGGGTTGGAAGGGACCTCTGGAGATGATCAAATCCAACACCAGTGCTCTTGCAAAGTCATGAACAGGATGTTTCCCAGGACTCTGGGCAAATGGCTGTTGAATATCCCCAAGGAAGGAGACTCCCATAACCTCTCTGGGCAACCTGCTGCAGCGCTTGGTCACTGTCATCATAGAAGTTCTTGCTAATGTTTGGATGGAAATTCCTGTTTCAGTTTGTGCCCATTGCCTCTTATCTTGTAACTTGTCACCTCTGGGAGGAGTCATGCCCCATTGTTTCTGCATGCTCCCCTTCGATATTTCTACATGTTGATAAGATCCTCACTGATCATTCTCTTCTCCAGGGTAAATAGGCATGTCTCATATGACAGGTACTCCAGTCTATTCATCATCTTTGTGGCACTTCATTAGACTTGCTCAACCAGGTCCATATGTCTGGCGAGTCCAGAACCGGACCCAGCACTATACATGTGGTCTTACCAGGGCTGAGTAGAGTGGCAGTATCATCTCTCTGGACCTGCTGGAAATGCTCTTTTTAACACAGGCCAGGAGTCTGTTTGCCTTCACCACAAGCACACATTGCTCCTTCTCCAACAAGGGTAAGTGTTCCTTGATCCAGAGTTTGTCTCTGCCCTCCAGAGTCTGGGATTCCTAAAGATCAGCTCTACCAGTAAAGTCTGAGGCAAGGAAGGCATTCAAGACTTCTAGTACTTTGTCACTAGGGCCCCTGACCCATTCAGCTGTGGGCCCATATATCTCCTAGTGTTCCTTTAGCTACTGATGCACTTACAGAAWCTCCCTTGTCCTGAACATCCTTTCCTGAAGTAAGCTTTAGCTTGCCTAATTTGCCTGCATGCTTGAACAATGTCCCATATTCTTCTGAGATCCATCTTCTATGTGCTTCCTATATATGCTTGAGTTTTGCCAGGAGCTCCTTGTTCATGGAGACCTTCAACATTTGCTCAACTTTCTGCTCATTGGGACGGACAGCTCTTGTGCTTGAATGAGCTTGAGCTTGTCTTTAAACATTAACTGCATTTTATTGACCCATCTTCCTTTTCTTTAAAGGCTGTATCCCATCAATTCTTTTAAGGATGCCCATGAACTGATCAAAATCCTTCCAGGAGTCCATGGTTATAAGCCTACTTTTTGTCATACTCCCTCCTTTCGTGATCCTGAACTCTACCCAGTGACCATAAGATACTAATAATAGGTACTTTATGCAGACATAAGCAATAAAATTATATTAAAATTAATTAAAACAATTCCAAAAAGTAGCTAAAAATTTTGGCAATATGAAAACTAGCAACACATTTTCCTTTAAATTAAAAGCATCTGGAATATGCAGTTAAATGCTCTGTTAACTGCTTCACTATAAATATAGTTTACAGTTACACTGTAAATGTTAAAAGCTATCTTCATTAGAAAAAAAAAMCAGCTGAAATGATTCTGCTTAGCAGTGAAAAGACTATTTTTCCAAATATACTTTAGCCTGATTTGTGTCAGAATAGATCTGCTAAAAAAAAAAACTATGAAAAATCTGCTAAAATATCTGCCAAATATTTGACATAAAATTAGATTTCAACTTTAATAAAAACATAATGCAGAGTTAAAACAGTATTTTTTGTGCCATTCAATTTTGGCTAGTTAACTGCAAAACTTGTTGTGCTGGGTGTTTTATATAACAGTATCATATAACTGAGTTCTGCATCCACAACCTGTCTAAAACAGGACTGGAAGAGATTCTTTTCAATACAATCAGATGGTTTATGGAAAATCACAGTTGGTTCCCAAACTGGCTGTTTAACACTGACTCCCACAAGCTTGATTTCCCAACAGTGTGGTTCTCTCTTCCTGGGGTGACACCAGAGACTTTAAATTGTTCCTTTTTATCTTCTCAGGCTCAACTGAAAAGTGCCTGTTACCATCCTGCCTGGATCCTACCCTTAAGACCTCCTTGTTATTAAACTTATATTTCACGTCTTCAGCTTTCTGTTCAGGAAAGATAGACAACTTTCACATCTTTCTTGCATTTTAAGTGAAGATTTTCAAAGCTACTGAGAGGATTTTATTCCTAAGTGTGGCAGATTGTTTCTCATTGGAGAGTTTTTTTACTTTCCCAACACTATTGCGTTTTTATTTAAATAGGAAGTGAAATAGACTTGGCATGATACAAAACACTTCTATCTATTTCATATTCATCTCCATGCAAAAAATTACTTTTCACTTTCAAGAAATGTTATTGAAAGATTTGTACTGAAATACATATTTTGTATGGGAATCTTCATGCTTAGTATCATCCCTCTAAAATACAGCTGCCTTGTCATTTAGTCTCTCTGCATTTGTAGGGATAGAATTGYACAAGACTTAACAGTTCTGCTGCCACCTTAGAAGTCAGCCTTTCTTCACTGGTCACACAAAGGGTCTAGAAGACTTACTTTGTCAAGATTCCAAGATAGGTTTAAGTTTCAGATAACTTAATGCTAAATGAGATGTTTTGCCTTCCCCATTTCTTTCTTAAGTGGAATTTTCAGACTTTAGAGGACAGATCTTAGTCCTTTGTTTTGTAACATTTTAATTTTGGAGAAAACCTAGTGACCTGCCTACATAGGGATCAAATAAATAGCTTGAAATTAGTGGTCTGACAAAAGAATTTTTAGCAAAGTATCCATAGTACTTAGAGGGAAATAATAAGAACATTTTATTGTTTTCTTAGCAATAATTTCAGACCACTATGAAGAAAAAAATGTAACATCCATGTAGTGTATGTAAAATGAAGAAAATACACAAAAACACACATACTAGCTTCACTTTGGAACTCAAAGAGGTTGAATTGGATTTTAAGGAGGTGTTTGAAGGACTGTGTTTTTGTACCAAAAGCTTAAAGTAGAAGAGGAAATGTAAGACAGATCTGTAATAATTTACAAACCATTATTTTTGTCTATTTTGAACATTCTGAATGTGTAAGGACTTGTTCTATGACATGAGACCCATCTGGAGACTTTACCCTTAAATGTTTTCTGACTACCAGCCCACTACCACGTACTTTTCCCTGGAGATGATCATGAAAATAAGGTTTGTGCTAAAGGGGTACTTGTGCTAAAGTTTGTGTGACTATGCAAAAGGTAGAAATGCAGAGTCTTAGGGTACAATTTGAATGGATCTCTAGCTGCAGTGTATAACTAATTCTATTTATGAGGGAGTTTGGGAGATCTTTGAAGTAATTGGGAGTTTAGCTCCCCAATGTCCACATGCTAAGTGTCAGATAAAATGATCAAGACTGGAAGAGTATGAAGTGCAAGAAAAATATTATAGCTATTTTCTTTCCTGTCTCACCAAGCATTTATTGTTTTCTTGAGACAGACAGATGCCTATACACATTCATAATATTGCAATATGTCATATGCTGTGCCCCTTCAAAAGAAGCTTGAAATGGGGTTTGGAAGGTATTTCTTCATTGAGGTTGAGTTTTCTCATCATTTAACATTGTCCAAAGCTTATGCAGACTATGCTTTTGCAGACAGTTTAGGTCTATTTCCTTTTCACGCACAAAATAAATTATACATTAATTCATTTGTACTATGCTCTAAAGCATATGTGCCACTGTCTTAAACTAAATTCATTATGAGATCTTACATCCTTGTCTTGTCTTTAATCTTTAATGCAGTTAGATACCACATTACTTATTTCTGCACTTTGTTATATCCCAGAAAAATAATATCCAAGGGAGTCTTTGCAAAATATGCTTTTAATCTTTCTTAATTCCCAATTTTCTCCACTTGGATATTTTGAGCAATTTGTTGATTTGTTGATTCTGGGCATAGGAAAAAAAAAAAAAAACAAAACAAACAAAAACTCAAAAAGCTAACATCCATTAAACAATTTGTTTCAATGCTAGAAACAGAACCCAAAGTCTCAAAAACAAGTCAGAAACTTCTCTAGCTGTCAGTTGGTTAGCAGTATAGGAAGATGTAATGGGTAAAAGCAATCCTGTATACAGGTGGTTAATTATTCTCATTGAAGGGAGACAAAGTAGAGGCGGAGATAAGAAGGGTGAGAGAGAGAGAGGGGATCACATAAGTATTACTTGTCATATTTGAAGAATCACAGAACATTTGGGATAGGACGGCATTTCTGGAGATCATCTGGTCCCTGCTCAATCAAGGTCACCCAAGCAGATTGCCCAGGACCATATCCAGGCAGATTTTGAATATCTCCACGGATGGAGACACTGCAGCCTCTGGGCAACCAGTGTCCAATTGCTCTTACAGTGAAAAAGTAGGGTTTTTTTGTGTTGTTCATGTGGAATATTTCCCCTGTTTCAGGTTGTGCCATCTTCCTCTCATCCTGTTACCCTATACTGCTGGGAAGAGTCTGGCCATGTCCTTTTTACACTCTCTGATCACATATTTATACTCATTGATAAGATCCCCCATGGACTTCTCCAGACTAAACAGTCCTAGCTCATTCAGCCTCTCTTCTTATGATAGATTCCTAAGTCCCTTAATCATTTTTGCAGTCCTTCGCTGGACAGTAAATTTATATYTTTATTAGGGGTCTCAGAATTCAACAGTTCTTCAGATGTGAATTGCAGAATTTCTTCTCAGAAAACCCTAATTCCATCCTTTCCCCTTCCTCTCCAATTTCACTACTGTTTATCAATGTGAATATCAATTATAACCTTCCTTCTTCCTGCTTTTACTCAATGCCTCTATAAGGAGGTTGGGAACCTAGCCAAAATTATTCTCATTCCTTTCTTATTCCATTTTTACAGCTTTTCTTATTCAGTGACCACCTTTCAGGACTAGAATATTCTATTCATCTGATATATTATGGGATTAAAGGCTCATTTCCACACACTTGAAAGCAAAGAGAGGCAACATGGTAGGTGAGGGGACCTGAATAACCCAGTCAGAGAAATAAGCACCCTGACTCTGCACCTCCCTGGGCTGTCCCAGGCCAGCATCAACGCTGTGAGCTGGAGGGGGACCAAGTACCCTTAGTCTGGGAAAGAAGTTCTCCAAGTCATTTACTTTACATAGCGGCGTCCCTACTTATCCATAACAGTGGACTTAGGGGATGCAGGGGAAGAACATTTGGGAATCTGCATCAGCCTTGCCTCTGCTGTGCCACTTGATTTGGCACAATCTAACAAATCTACCCTGTGTTTGATCCTAAGTATCTTGCTATTTATGCATTAATTACGGTTAAATATATTTCTTATAACTGCTTYATCTTCTATGCCCGATAAAAGTACAAAAGATGTAGATGAAAAAAATTTATTTTCAAATAGTTACTGGAAGATATAAAATAATAATTTCTATATTTCCATACTATTGAAAAGGGCACAGCTTCCTTTTATAGATTTTCTTTAAGCTAATCTTTATGTAGAATTTCATTTTTTAATTGCAGAAACATTTTTTTAAAATGAAACCCATGCAGAACTCTATATAAGCCAAACAGATTGGGGCTTTTGTAGTGGGATGTATTCTTCTAATCATGCCTCAGCAAAGAGAAGATAAATTATTATCCAGGTGTTCAGTATATAAAGGGTCACAAATTAGAACAAGGACAGGAGTTTAAAAATATGGACAGCAAAAGTCATGAATAATGAAAATGAAAATGAAAAACACTAAGCAGAAGTACTTGCAATTATGCAAATTTGTCTTGCAGATTGTGACCATTATAGTGCTCCAGGGCTAGTGTTTGTTGTGACCCTACTAAGACTCTTCCTGGAGCCTGAATAAAATACAATTTATTGATGCTAACACTAGAAGGATGAAAGAATGGTGCAGATGATTTCATACTCTTCATGGAATTGCTGGGAACCCTGACCTGTGCAGCATCTGATAATCCTCCCATCAGGGAGATCCCTCCAATCTGCACATGATGCAGATCTTGATGTGAAGAGGCTTGACAAGACTTTAGTTTTTAGAGTCCTTATAGATTTTTATAAGAATAAAATCATTCTGTTCATAACTTTTGGTTTCAAACATAAAGGTGTTTCCATGAAAATTTGCTGCTTCACTTTGAGATAAAGATGTGGTGTGAGAGAATTGCTTGAGAAAGGGGAAATGAGAGAAAAAACAGGGCCTAACAGAAGTTATGACATTACAGGCCATAACTTGCTTCCTTGAGGTGAGAGACATTTACCACTTCCAGGATGGCTGGTATGCTTCTCCACAATTTCTTTGGCAAGACAATCTGCCCTCCTAGCACACACTAATGAAAGTAAATGAAGAGTTTACTTCTCCTCATTCTAATCTCATTATAATACCAATACACAACCCCATCCTAGAAATTACTTACTTCCAAGGAACGACCACTTCTCACTGAGCATGCTCTCTAGATTTTCAATTAACTCAGGAGACTTTTTAAACCAATAAATAACAAAAGTATTTATGACTAGAGTCACTTAAGCTCCACCTAAATGTAAAACAAAATATATAAAAGGTGACCAAAGGAGGGGAGAAGGTAAGGAAGAAGAAAGGAAACAGGAAGAAAGAGAGAGGGAAGACTCCATCGAACTTCTGGATCAATCAACAGGCTGAACCTCTTTTTCTCTCCTCGGTCAAGACACTGCCTGAGGAGACTCCTCTCACATCTTCTGGGATCAGTGATGATTGCACATTTGTACATTAGGCACTAGCTAAGGACTCCCCATTGTMGTAGAGAACTTCCATACTCATATTCAAAACCTTTTCTCTAAATGTTGTGTTTGAGTAAATTGTGCTATTTGTGAACTTGACTACTTGTTTTGAAGGTGATCGGACCTACAATCAACAGGCTGTTTGTGAACCTGCGGCTGGCAGATTCAGGCTTGTAGTTATCACAGTATTTGGTATTCCTCTTAAGAGATGACTCGAGCCGCCCCCAGTGTCTCTAACCTTTGAGGATCGGTTGAAACACAAGGGGATTCATCTCAGCAAATTTCCATGCTCTTCCCCCGCATCAAACCACAACACATGGATACACAGGTGATGTCATCACTAATACCAAGCAGGAACTGCCTACAGGCTCCCCTGTTAGGATTAGCTAGCCATGAAGTTTATCCCACAGTTGAGATCTATGTGCAACACAGCACAGGCCTGAAGGGMAAGTTATACAGGCAGCCTAGTGCAGCACAGGAGCCTAATGCAGCCCAGCAGCCTAGCTCAGCACAGAACAACACGGGAGAGTAGGTCTGCAGCTACTCAGCTAAACTGTTAGGTTGATCCTTGATCCTAGGCTTGCAGTTAGGATCACTACATACATTAAGGATGAGTTAAATGGTTCAGTAAAGATGTTAAGAGTTTGAGCTGACCTGAACTGAATCAGATCTCATAAAGAGGACCGTTGTTTGCTGTCTGTTGTGTGACGAACCCTCTGTGGCCAGGGTCCTTGTAATGGCATCTCCAGCTGAATTCTGCTGAATCCACAGATCAGCACATGGATGATCCATTGGTATTACCCACATTAAACTACTTATAAAACATGTCCTACCTTAGCTGAGTACAAAAAGAATGTTCTGCCTGACTGCTTCTGCAACTGTAGGTTGCTACTGACAGTTCACACTGACAAGAATCTTCAATGTAACCAATTCTGCAGTAGTCTGGGAGTCTCTGGGGCAGACAAGATATTATTCAGTACATTGAAATGTTCAGATTGAACTAGGCACAGCAGGAACTGCCTGGGGGAATCTGTATGACAGTCCAAAATTCCCATGTGAGGAGCTTCAGCACCAATTAGTGTTGGTGAAGGTGTCTGGGAGCTCTGTCAATCAAATTTATCCATTGTCTCAAGCAAGTTCATTAGCTAATCTATGCAAATGATGACCTGGGGAGTTCCTGGACCAACCAAGGAACTAATAACTTAAGAGCACTGGAAGTGCACACAGGCATAGCCCTAATATCTACTTACTCAACAATTATAACAATAGGACAAACTTATTTTCACTCCCAGAACTTAAATTTCCCTTAAATAGTACTCTGACTGCACTATTGTATTTGGAGGAACTGAAATTAAAATTCTACCTTTTTTTGCACAATTAGAATATTTTTCAGTTCTTCTTAAGAGTCTTTTTTTTCTTTTCTTTAACGAAAGAATCAAGAGTTCTATCATCCTGTAGGGACCGAGTTCCTAAAAGGAACATGTTTGATATCATTTTTTTCTTTTCTTGGAGGAACTTGTAGTTTATAACAAAAATGTTGACTGAATTTCATCCTATCCCCATTACAGGGCTCATTTTACATCACTTACACATGGGACTGATATTATTAAAATGCATATGACTCTACAGAAGTAAAGACTGTGCAGATAAGATTGTACATGTATTTTCATACATTGATTTTCCATTTTTTTTCTGTGTTTCATGGCATATAAGTAAAGATAGTTCTGTGAAACTTCCAAGGGCTTCTAATTCAGTTAAAAATGCCGTTAAGATCCCCACTTGTTATTAGCATCTTGAAGATGTAAAGGTTTTGTGACCTTCAAAGGCTTCTGAGCATTATACAGCTTTAAATAAAGCATAGTCATTTTTGTTTTGTAAAAATATAATGTCACATGCAACACCGTTTTGAAGAAGTAATGGTAGCCTGTATGGCAGCATAAGCTGAAGTCAATGAGCAGAAATTGTATCTGGAATCTCTTGGAATTGTATATGGACTGTATGTGGAATCTCTCAGTCAAGTGATGAGAAAATAATAATAAAMAAGAATTTCTAGTGTACAGGTACATTCTAGGGACTTGGGACTACATTCTATGATCTTATTGTATTTGCATAATACTTTAAGGTCAAGAATGTGTTCAGAAGCGAGCCCTGTAAAATTAAACCCAACTTGATTTCTTAAAAAGACTTAAGTATTTTTAAGAAAACCCATCTTTCATTGTTGTCTTTGCTCCACAAGAGGACTCCTTGAGGTAGATGAGAATGTGCACTGGTTTTTCATGTAGATAGACAGACAATAAAAATTAACAATATACCTTAAGTTTTGACAGAAAAACTAATCTTTGTGTTCAAGTATAAGACACAGTGAAGCTATTTCTACTCGCTGTTCTCTAAAAAAGGCGAGAGAGATTTGTTCTCAAAAACATACAATTTGAATCAAAATTCCCCTTCCTCCTTTCAATATCTTTGCTGTTTTGCAGTTTGATCAGACTTGTTTCTGTATTCATGACTTACTCTAAAGAAATCAAATTTAGAAGTAAAGAATGCATTTATTTTCATGGGCTGGCCGAAAGGTAGGAGTCACAACAGAATTAATGAGGAGAAATCTATGCATATGGCTCAAGGTTTAAGGTTTGGAGACCTTCATTGAGAAGAGGTAGTTCTTGGGGTTACAGTGACTTTTCTCAGGACTGCTTTAATCTTTCCTCTAAAATGATAGAAAATACATATCTGGTCCAGGATGCAGAATATGCAACTACAAATCTCCCACCTGAGCTGTCAGATCATTGAATCAGTTTCTTTCTTCTTGCTTATCTTCCAGATCTATGTATCCTGTATTTTTTCTGCATATCAGTCCAAGTTGCTACCAGATAAAGGCTGATCTAGAATATTGCACATGTGACTGCATGGAACTTAGTGCTTATGCCTGAAAAGAATAAGATACAGTTTGAACCCTTCAAGTCACCTATTTCATAGGTATGACCAAGATGATTTGTAGAAGGTAGGCTATACTCCAAGAATGATGTTGCAACACACTGTGTGACAGTTTATGTTTGCTACAGTCTGATCATAATAGACTTTACTGACAAAGTTTGCTGAATGGTTCTTGGACTAAACCTAGACCACAACAAATTTTCGGTTGACATTCATATTTCACCAGACTTCTTAATATATCAGGAACATGTATTGGGAACTTGGGGGGAAAAATCATCTTCTCAGGAAAGTTTTCAGTGAGCTGAAGCAAGCTAAAGCAAGTGATGCTAAAATTCTGGATCTGGATCTGGTCTAGTATGACAGTACTTGCGGTTGCCTCTTGGTCCAGTTATATCTGACTGACAATATTTTAAATACTGAAAATGTACTATTTCAGTCCCATACAATTCCATACAATAAAAGAGTCAACCTTCTGGATTTAACATGTGTAGAAGATTCATAACATCATAACTTTTGTTGTCTATAATTCAGATCTTTGTGTTTGACCTAGGTGTTTAAGTTCTCATTATACTTACTGTAGATGCACACTGACAATCCAAATAACAAAGTTAGAGAGCTCTCCAACTGATCCATTAGCACTGATTATCTATTAACTGTAAAGCCATTTAGCTTACATATAGCTAAATAGCTTATAAGTCAGTTAATTGATGTCTGACCTGGTGTCCTGTTTGCCATAAACTTACTTTATGGAAAGAGAATATTACATCTCAAAACATTCCTGRTTTCAGGCAGGTTGATTGTCCTCTTAACCTGCCCATACTTTTCTGCTGACTCGCTGAAGRTGACTAGAGTCCTATTCAGGTCTTAATCAGGTCACACATTTGAATGAGTTGAAATCATGCCAATAGTACATTTTTCATCCATACATGTGAAAATCCTCATTTTACTGAAGTATATGTTAATTGGCTAATAGGCTTGAACTGATATTGCTTAAATAGACAAAACTTTGAACTGAAAGCTACTAGCGTATCTTTACTGTTATTTTCTGGGGTTAATCTTCTGGTACTACATAAACTTTATTATTAGAAAATGGTAGACATATTCAAAAGTATACACTTATAAACTGCAATTTTAATGTACCTAATTGTACAAAACTGGATATGTCATAATTGTTAATTAATTTWAAAAAAAAAGGAAAACCTTGTCAATATGCTTACAAAACAATCTTGCAAATATTTTCATGAAGAAAATCATTAACATAAGCATGACAATTCAATACTTTGGTTGCCAGCCAGCACTTGGTTTGGCACATACTCATACTACAGTAAATGTGAAATTACTTTACATGCTGGCAAAGTCTCCATGCAAACTACAGCTGTGCAGAACATCATATGCACATTACATATTGAGGAAGACTGATGTTTTCAATAGGAAAAGGCAGAAAAGTAGAAAAGTTATTCTTGGAAAAATTAAAACACATCAAAGTTATTGGTGTTTTAAAATAAAGAGTGAAATATTGCCATAATTCATTGTTAATTTATACATTACTTTGGATAAGGCAAGGTCTTCCCTTAGGTGCTGAAACAGCAGAGACAAATCATTTTCTCACTTTTCCTTTTTCATTAAATCTTTATAGTTTCGTGGCTTGAAGAATCTTCAGCTGGCATAAGTCAGCATATGCATGTTGAGTTTAGACAAATATGTGTAGTTTTTCATTTCCCTTTACTTTTTCTTATACAAAAGCTTAATTTATAATAGGATTGGAAGGAATAATGCTAGAACCAGAACTGCATTTTTCTTTTAATCTAACATTATCATATTATTTATTATATGCGGAAAGACTAAACAAGCTGGGCCTGTTTAGCCTGGAGAAGATAAGGTTGAGAGGAGATCTGATCAATACCTGGAGATGGGGTCAAATTCTTCTCAGTGGTGACCAATGATAGGACAAGGGACAATGGATGCAAGTTGAAACACAGGAAATTCCACGTCCATGTGAGGAAGAACTTCTTTCCTGTGAGAGAGTTCTGGAACAGGCTGCCCAGAGAGGTTGTGGAGTCTCCTTCTCTGCAGGTCTTCAAAACCTGTCTGAGTGTGATCCTATGCCACGTGCTCTAGGTGTCCCTGTTTGAGCAGAGGGGGTGAACTAGAAGATCTCTAGAGCTCCCTTCCAACCTCAACCATTCTATGATTCTGTGATTACAGGTGAAAGTTCAACATTGAAAAAATGGACAAAGATACCTATAATGAAGCAGCCCTTTTTTTTTCTACTTAGTCTAGTGGTTATTTTGATTTTATTAGTAACTATTCCCAATGTCTTCAGAAATAGTTTCTTAATTAGAGGTGCTTGTTAAATACCTCTGCTGTCCTGTGTATTAATCTAACAATAAGCAGTAACATAACCTGTTATTGTGATTATAATTCCAATTATTCTGCTTTTGCTAAAGCTCTAGCTATCCATTTCAGTCTGATTTCCTTTATTTAGTCTAGCYTTAAGCTCTCTGTCATTTGCAATTTTTTCACTTAAATTATATTCCAATTTTGAAAACAAATGGTATTTTATCTCCTCCAGTATGCCTTTAATCTCTGTATCATTCTTTCTCACTTTTCCCATGTATACCTTATGGAAAATATTTCCAACATTTCCTTGTATATTGACATAATACATGAAGAATGAGATGAGGGAGGAAGAGGGTTGGACAGCTGAAGTAATTAAATTCCTTTAAATGCTGGCTGAGTGAAGTACTACAAATAAATGCATCACCATCTGCTTGCTTATTGATCTGACTAGTAAATACCAATATTGTGTTTTCCACATCATTTCTTAACAAAGGTAAAACTTATTTCTGTATTTATTTGCACAGATACTCACCCCTGCTTTAATACACCTTTTGAAAAGATTTTTGTTATCTCAGATAGCAATTAAGCAGATCTGTTGTACTGTTATCTAGAAAAAAAGAATTCTCCCATTCCTTAGAATTTCACGTTTAGTATTATCAAAGATTATCCTAAATTTCAAATATATATGGAACTTCTCATTTATTTTATCCCACAGTCTGTTATTTGAATCTACTATATCTTATTGGTTGGCCTTTTTAACTAGTGCTTGTTTGGCAGCTTTGCCCTTGGGCAAGGGTTTGATGAACTAGTGAATGGGCATGATGCCATCTAAACAGATGTGATAGAAAATAATCAGCCAACAGACCTCTGTATGTATCAAATATGTTTGTAAAGGGCAAGATTCTAATCTGGGAATATTCAAATAACTGCTTATACTATACAGCTTTTTGGTGAAAGATCCTGAATGTAGTTCAGGATTCTATGTGGACATTTGGTTTAGAAAATAAAAGTAACTTTTAAAGCCACACACAGAACAGTTTTATGCTGTTAAAAATTAAACACAATTTCCTATTAGGTAAAAGGAATTCCTCATATTTGTCTCTGGGTAGGGTTTTACATGCAGTGTGCCAAAACTGATTTCTAAATTTTAGTTTCCAGCCAACATTCATCTAACTTAAATTTAGGCATCAAAAAGTTAATGCCTGCTTTAGGTCAGTTAAACAGGACATTTCCATATTCAAAGAGGAAAATAATCTTCTGCAGATGGTTGTTCAATCTAACAATCATAATTTCCTATTATGAAAGGGAATAACTTCTGGAGTGTCCTGTTCTCTCTATTAAATTTGCTGCTTTAGCTTCTCTTCTAAGTTTGTGTCCTTCAGAGGATTAACTTGTAAACTAACCAGAAAGACCTATCAAGGCCATTCAGTTATTATATTTCTGATTAGCAGTAGATTTTAATACTCGACAAGAAACTAATTCTCCTTCAGCAAAATACTCCATGGCTGCTTAGACAGGTTTAGTATGAGTAGGTTTATCTGCTATTTCAACATGAAAGCCATATTGCTGTGTCTCACAGAGAGCTGATAAAATTCCTTTTGTGAGTTTTAAGCCTATAGGGTGATTTGTTGCCATTGTGAATCATTCTGGCCAGGTTCACTGCCAAGTGCTTCCTATGTAGTAAGTATGATTAAAATGATCAAATGAGGTAAAGCTTCTGTCTGAACYGAATACAGTTGTTGGAATAGGGAAGGTGAGGGGAGCAGAAGGTATTTCAGGTAATAGAAGAGCCAAGTTCATGAACTTGCATCTTTCAGGGGAGGATAGAGTTGAACTTTGGATATTTTATCCCTCCCAGTGGCTCATAGTTTTAGTCTGTTATTCTTGTTTTTAATACATATACAGTTTGGAGCCTGCTTTCTACCTCTAGAAAGTTTGACTATCTCTTTTTGATCCAGGATATCTTTCTGTAATGGTTGTTTCCTCTCAATTTACAAGGAACAATTTCTACAGAGCTTAACTTTTGTCTGTTTCTCTCAGATCTCTGCCTGTTTTATAGCTAAAATGTTGAATTTTCAAAACACCTTAAATATTTTTGTGCATAATTCATTCCATAGGGCATAGGGTACTTTTGTGTGTGTGTGTCTACAAGATCCTGTAGTAAAGCTACTTTAAGCCTCTTACAATTCTTTCTGTGATTTGTTGATTTGTTTTCAATCCCATTAGCCCTGTTAGCCCAGGAACCTTGAGGATGTAGGTGCCAGGGTAGGTGTCCCGTTATGTTCAAAATGTATAGTGACAAGTTATAGAACTTTTGGCACATTCTCAGAAAGATCAGCTTGCTCCTCACAGAAGGGTTTTATATTTGCTTTCTCAGGAACACTTGCACACACTCACTCTACTAGGCACAACTAACTACCAAGAGATCAACACAGCAGCTATTTGCTAGTTCATCTCATACTCACATGTGTATCTTTTTGTACCTGTGCTTCATGGGTTGATCTGTTAATCATTTAACACTTCATTCTCTTTCTTCACTTACTTCACCAGAGTACAGATAATTCTTAAGGTGATACAGATATTCATGAGAAGTGTCAAAGCCCACATAAATTCATGTATGCCTATCSCAGAGTCCCTAACAATGAGGTATTATCACTGTCCATTAACAATGAGTTAGGGTTACAACCATTAACAAATTAAATAAATTTAATTGGAAGTTAAAACATTGCAGAATATATTCTTAAAGTTGGGACCAATATAAGTGCTGCAACAGTCAAAGACAGTAATAGATCAGAGAGATCTAGAGAAGAATATTTTCTGACTCATTTTCAAGGATCCTGCAAAAAATGTGGATCCATTCATGTGGTTATCAGTGATGCTTGCTTCAGCAATGTTCATTTTAAGGCATTTTTTACAGAGTAAAATACTACCATTTAAATAATAATCTTCTAAATTAATATCAAAGAACAATTGAAAAGGTAAACATCTGAAATATATGTTAAGGAAATAGTGGGAAAAAATATTATAAACAGTATTCCAACTGTTTTGAAATAGTGGAAGAAAATATTATAAACAGTATTCTAACTGGTTTTAGGGTTTGGCCTTTTTTTAAGAACTACTGACTGTTTTTGGAAGAGCAGGAAGGTGAGGAAAGAATAGGGAAATGTCTCAGACAGCCCTTTTCAGAAATGTCAGACACAGGATTCTGACATAAAATATCCAGTTTAGCTTCATGCATAGAGGCTTTTAAGGGATTTGTAGGTAGTTTGAATTCAGAGATAGGGGCCATGTCAGAACAGTAGGTGTGCAATAACCTTTAAGTCTCAAAATTAAGCTTTTACCTGGTGCTGTAAACCAGCATGATGAGAGACACTTTTGAGTCTCAGATGACTGGCTTCAGTAGGAATCATTTAATTTTGCTAAAATTAAATGCACCTGTGATACTGATTTTTCAAAGGTAAAACAAGTAAGAAGATTACATAAAGGAAGCAAAATAAAACCAACCTAAATCACCTTCTTTTCTTGTCAAGACCTGTTTAAGACCATTATCTTTTCAGACCTTTTGAGATATTCTCCAGAGATATCTGATGCTTATTAAGGAAGCAACACTAATTTTGCAGTAGTCATCTTGGGGGATTAGTTTGTTACACAAAACTTTTAGTTTTAGTGCAAAACTTGTGTTTCCCTGAGCGATGGAGGTGCTTAAGTTGTTTGAAGTGCTCTTCATAGTTAAACCCTTACTAAAACACGTATTTCTTGCCTCATGTTCATGGCATGGTTTTTCTATGTCAAGGTTAGACATCTTAATTCATCACAAAAGTCTTTAAAACAAGTATTTTCAATAATATAATCAAGCTTGCATTAACCACACAGGAAGAAAAGATTTTGTATCTAAACAACTTTGAATATAAACAAAACTTTTTTTCTTACATTTTTTGCTGTTGCTATTACAGTTGAATAGAAACTCCCTCTGTACAGGAAATACTGAAAGTTTAAAATAATTAGATTTATATTCTTCRTCAAGCATAGTTCATTCAGATTAGGTTGTCTCTACTGGTATTCAATTGTAAAGAAGAAAATAGGATATTTGATGGGGAAAAAAAAGCTTTTAGTGCCTGCACATGGATAGACTTTTTTTTCCCCATACAAAATGTATTCTTAAGGCCATTTGAGCCCTGTAGAGTTATTGTAGAGTGTTATGATTTTTTTTCCAGATTTTTTGTTTGTTTTCAAGAATCTGGTTTATTGTGCTTCACTCATCTGGAAATGTCACTTCCAGATACTTCTTCATTCGCTGCTGAACCATCCTCGTGAATGCCAGTATAATCAATAAGTTATTTTTTTCAGTAGTTCTTTCACTTCCTCTCCTTTCTAGTAGATTGTTTTTCCATTTGCACATGCTTTCTCTTTTATGGAACTACTGTTCAACAACTTCTGGATGTTGTATTTTTTTTTCCTTGCTTGACTGAAGCTGTCTTATATTTTCCACTAACCATTATTTCCTGTTCATGTACTCCTATATATATCAAACTTAATATTGAGATTTTTGCTTTCTCTTAGTACAGTTTTGGGATCTGCTTTCTCTTGTTTACTTTCACACAAAAGGATTCCTAGATTGATATTTCTGCTGGGATTGCACACTGTACAGCTTTACATTATTTTTTTTTTACATTACTAATATTCTTAGTAATTTAACATCAATTATCTTTCACTACTAACATTTTCAGATCAGATCTCCAAGTTATCTGTCTTATTGCATCACATAAGGCCTTCATCACATTTCTTGTTTCATATTCTTCCTCTTTACATTCTTTGCTTATTTTTTTGTTTTTGTACTCAATTTCTGCTTTAGCTCTGGGGTCAAACTATTGTGTTCTGTGTTCAGACTTAAATGTTCTATTTTATTCTTGTTCATCTTTTTATGAGTATTCTTCATTTTCTACTTCATCTATTATCCACTTCAATTCCTCTTCTTAGCCTAGAATAATATTTCTCTGTCTCCTGCCCTAATATTTTTCTAGTAGGCTCAGTTGTTCTTTGCATTTTTTTATCTATCTATATTCATTTCTATTATAAAAAAAATATGACAAGTGGAGCTAATCTTCACTTCTTTTTACTGATATTGAACAACTTTATCCAGATAAGGTGYCGTTTTGCATCTTCACAAAAATACTGGTATCCCTTACGGTAAGCCAAATTCCCTTTTTAGGTAWTAAGTCAATAAATGATCACTTATAGCCTATAAATGAGGATGAATAAATGAAAGGGATTAAGCTTAATATATTCCTTATTTAAGGAGTTAAGGCACTGGTACAGTACAATGCAGTCTTGAAAACTATAAATAACCTCCTTTCTATGCATCTTTTTGTTCTATAATGTATAGGTACTCATACTGAAGTATACTGATAAACTTAGTTATATAATTAATTATCCACTGCTTTTTGTGCGTCCTTAAAATCAGTATGAATTAAAAAACAAAACAGAACAAAACAAAAAAACTTTTTAAAGATTGCTCTTAGGGTAAATTTTAGCTTTCTTAAAGTCAGCAGCAAAACTGTTATTAATGCCTAATGAATTATTGTTTCTGGTGTTGTTACTAATTTACCTTCATGGTCAGTAGCAATATATGTTCTCTTGACAGATGATATTTGTCTTGCAAGATGAAATCKTACAAATGTGGACATGTCAGAATTTGTTCAGCTACCCTAAAAAAAAAAGAAAAAATCCCTAAACACAACACAAATGTAAACCTATTCTAGATGCCAGCATTATCCCTTAATGCTAGATGCTACTTACTTTCATAATTGTTAGGCATAACCTGGTGTAACTGTCTTCATTAAAAGATTTTCATCACAAAAGGTGTGGTGAAAAATATGCTGAATGATTTTATTTCATTCATATTTTATTAAAAATAGAGGATGCTTCAGAGCCATTAGTTGGATAGGTATTGAAGTTTCCCAGAGCTATTTAAAATTTCATTTTCTTCAGATCAGGTGATATACCATTTAATAACAAACATACTTTATTAAAAAAGAATAAAAGCTTACAACTGAATATGCCAAAACAACAATATTCAATATTGCCTAGACTTTATAAGTTATACTTAATAYGTCATTAGAACAGAAGACTTTATGAAAGTCTATCTGGACCCTTTTGAGAAATACTAAATTAATTCTACTTTTTTCTGACTACTACTAAATCCAAGAAAATACTAAGTTAGTAATAGGATATGAGGAGAAACTCAAACTAGTCTGTTTCAAACTCAAAAATTAAACCACAAAAAAAAGTCAGTCTTCCAACAAGAGCAAAGAGTAAGGTCTCATTTTGCACTTGTGTTCATTCCTCCAATGTTAGGGAGAGGATTACTCTTTCGAACAAACATCTGTGAATGGAAACTAGACAGAATTGAAAAGCACCTTGGATACTTGCCTATCACTACGAATGCTTTAGAACTGTAAAGGTCATAGATTTTGCAGTGTGCCTCCTTCCTTGTTTCTAGACAATATTTCAGACAGGGATTATTCACAGTTCATTCTTGCTTCTTTCCTGGCTCATAGATATTTGAAGAACAACCAGATTTGAGTAATGCTACACACCTAGTACATCCAATGAGCTTCCAGAAATGCAATAGATGATGAAATAAATAAAGGATCTGAACATGAGAACAAATTTATAGATAAGACGAAACAACAGGGGGAAAAAAAAAAAAAAAAAAAAAAAAAAGAGTTCTTAAGCAGTCCATTCAGTGAATCACAGGGATTCAACCTTCTGCTTCTCAAAGCAGAATCAGCTCTGAAATCAGACCAGGTTGTTCAGATTGGGGAGTTTCATCTAGAGTAGAAATATGGAAGAGAAAGAAAAAAGTAGCAGGAAAAGTAATTGTAATATGAGATATGAGTGAGAACAAAAGAGTCAAGAACAGAATTTTAAGAAATGGTAGCAAAATGTACTCTTAGAAATATTTTTATCAGTTGACATACACAGGAATTTTAAAAGATAATTTTATCATGGTTTGCATACTTCAGAAACAACAAACAAGTTATATTAATATCTTAGTAATGCAAATWAAAAAAACTCAACAATATGTAAAGGAAGATTATTCTTTGCAAAGCTTTGTATTTTCACTTACTTTCAAATATCTGCCTATTATACTTAGGATACAGTGGCAGTTTATACTCATGAAATTGCTGGTCTGAAATACAGAATTTTATAGAATATTTGCTAAWTTTTTTTCACTAGTATTTAAAACACTAGTGATCATTTACAAAAGCTTTAAGGCACTATTATATAAAAGGCCTGAAAGCTTTAAGGCACTATTACATAAAATAGTAGCTGTAGAGGTAAGATGAGGTTCAAGGAGATTTAAACATAGAGAACAAAAATAGTAGCTTTTTTGCATTGTTGGTTGTTGGGTAATTTTTTTTAATCTCCCCGAGTCTTTTAGACACTATGATTATTTAAAATACCATAAAGATATGAGTCAATTTTTTGATGACCTCTCTTAAAATGTAATATTTCAGATTTTATAATGTTCTATGCTTTGTAAGGCAGAACAACTGAGTACAGCCATGTGAGTTTCCTGTGACCATAGAAAGTAACTGAAAGAATCTGAAACCGAACCATTACAGATGCCTTTAGATTACAATTTCATGCATTTTTTAAAACAGAYCGCTAAAAATAATTCTTCTTACACTAAGACAACAAAGATGTCTTTCGCACTTCTTGTCTCTCCCTCATAGACTCATCTTATCTTTCTTACTTAAATCTTATTGGCTAGATGATTATTGATTTTCTGAAATGTTGAATCAGGTTAAATAAAGGATGTCACACATGTCTTGTGTTAAGTGGATTTCAGCCTTCCAACTTTACAATGTATGCATCCCAAAGTAAGTGCCTGATGGGCACTGTAATCTACCTTGGCATATATGGGAGTCTACCTGAAGGGTGTATGACTGAGGCTGAAAAGAATGAAAGATTATCCTGAATAAGGAWGCAAATTTGAATGGCAAAAGGGTAAATGTAGTTGACCCTCATATATTTTTGAAAACATTCTGCAAAGAATGCTTAGCTCACTCATTTTGATAAAGAATTTCTCTTATGCATTTTTTCTCTTTTTATAAGCACACACTTCTCCTGTGATCAGTTATATAGAAGCAGAAAGGCAGTGCTAAAGCTGAGGAAATACTATCGGTCTAACAAATCCTACCACTCATACTATAGGCTTCAACATTTTTCAATAAATCTGTGCTACCTAGTTTGGGTTTCACCCTAGTTTTGAGTTTTGTGTAGAATGTATAAGAAAGGTGAGAACAAAGACATACAAGTCATTCGTAGCTTCTGAACCTATCTATTGTATAGATAGTTGTGAAAAACTGTGATGTACATGCTTTGATTAATTCCACTGCTGTTCTTGCAAATACTTAGCTCAACTCTGCATGTAATTCTCCAAAACTATGCTAAAACTCAAATTCAGTGTCAAAGACTTAGAAACTGTATTTGCTGTACAATAGGAAGGGAGGATGGCTACCTTTAATTCATAATTTATATGGCTAATTATTAAGAAAAATGTTCACTGTATGCCATCTGAAGAACTAGAATATGATTCATTAGAGTGCTGCAGTACTCATAACCAAGAAATAAAAAAGGAAAGAAAGAAAGTACATGTGCATTATAATGACAGTAAATACTATAAACTCTGRCCTTCTCCATAGTCATCCTGTTTCTAAGAGTGTTTGGAAAAAAACAAAAAAAAAAAGTAGGAGGTTTTGCTACATGCAAGAGAGATTCCAAATTATATTTCCCTTAAAATGATTAAGTTGTGAAACTGTAATCCTCTATAGGACAGTATTTTTAATGTAGTATAGTATTTATCCGTTTATAGCATTTTTTAATGTTGCCCTTAAAAATATTCTTATTTGGCTTAAACTAGAACATTATCATCTAACTTTATCATCTAACCTGTATATCCAGGTAGAAAGCCTAGTGAACTCATATGCTAAAATTTATAGCAGAATTCATCTGACCGTCAATCAAATCTGACCGGATCAGTGTGTATAAATACTTCAAGGGATGGAGTGAGGAGAATGCGGTCGGTCTCTTTTCAATGGTGGCCAGATAGGACTAGAGGAAATGGCTACAAACTGAAGCATGGGAAGTTCCATAGGAGCTTAAGAAAAAATTTCTAAACAGTGAGGGTGACAGAGCCCTGGAACAGGCTGCCCAGAGAGGTTGTGGAGTCTTCTTCTSTGRAGWTCTTTAAAATCYKCWTGGATGCAGCYCTRTGCCATGTGCTCTAGGTGACCCTGCGTGAGCAGGGGGGTTGGACTMGATGACCTCTGAGGTCCCTTCCAACCTTAAGCATTCTATGATTCTATGAAATTATGGCCATATTAATGTAAGTGAAAATCTTCTTTCAAATCTTCTCTCTCTGTACTGAAATTTACTGTAATGACCAGACTTTTATTTCAGGAAGTTTTTGTGCTGAGTGTAGTTTGAAGACTTGGGAAAGTACTCTGGAGAAAACTTCTTATGGGATTTTGCCTGTATTTTTTTTGATAGATTTTCCCTACTGGTTACTTCTGGGGACCGTGCTACAGTTTAACAGAATCACAGAATGGTTACAGCTGAAAGGGACATCTAGGGTCATCTAGTTCAATCCACTGCTGCAGCAGGGACACCTAGAGCATGTGGCACAGGGTGGCATCTAGGCAGGTGTGGAAGATCTCCAGAGAAGGGGACTCGACAACCTCCCTGGGCATGCTGTTCCAGGGCTTTGTCACCTGCACAGTAAGGAAGTTCCTCCTCATATAGAGATGGAACTTCCTGTGTTGAAACTTACACCCATTGCCCCTTGTCCTGGCCACCACTGAGAAAAGCTTGGCCCCTTCCTCCCTACCTTCCCCCTTTAGATATTTATAGATAATAATCACATCCCCTCTCAACCTTCTCTTCTCCAAGCTAAACAGTCCCAATTCACTCAGTCTCTCCTCATACGAGAGATGTTCCATTCCCTTAATCATCTTTGTTGCCCTCCACTGGACCCTCTTGAGAAGCTCCGTGTCCCTCTTATACTGGGGAGCCCAGGACTGCACACAATACTCCAGGTACGGCCTGTTCTAGGAGGTACGGCTGTTGACATCTGTTTTAGGAAGTGTGTTTCTCTAAGCATATTTTACCTTATTTAATTAATTTAGGTTAGGTGCACACAATTCTACTCCCAGTCACAGCCATATCCAGRAACAGCTGAAAGGACATTAATTGCTTATCTAAAAATGCAAATAAGTGGAAAGTGAAGCATGAAATTACTTTCTGYAAACTATATTTGGCACTGATGTTGCTTAGAGTTTGACAATGCAGTTTATTTACACGTGTGATCATTTGCCTTGACTCTTCTTTAACGTACATATATAAAGTAGTCTATATCCTACCTTATGGCTGATAAAACATTTACCTTCCACCTACCCCACTTTAGATGTGCCAAGCCCAATGAAAAACAAAACAAAGTAAGTCTCTACTTGGCCTTATTTGTTTTCTAAACCAGGAGCCCTAGGCTTCTTAGCTTAGATTTTGGACAAATGCATACATATCTCACTGAAATCAGTGGGAGATTGCATAAAATGCTCTTCCTAATTTTCTCTTTCTCATATACTTTTCCAGACAGAATGACTATACATTTTTACCTACAGAACAAATTATTACAGAACAAATTTATGTATCAGTGCATCTCCATGTTTGTCAGAGTTTCAGGATGTATAAGTTGGATGTATAAAAATCCTAAGATATTCCATCACAAAACTATGACCCTTGGGAAATATCTGGTAAATCACATATACAATAAAAGGTCCCTTTTTGTTAAAATTATGAGGAAATGTGACCTTAATATTTTTCAGTGAATTTGTCGGTTTTCATCCTAACCACAATGTTCGGATAAACACTGCATTTTTATCAACTGAAATGAGTTTTGAGACAGTAATTAGGTTTGCTTATATCATTCCAACATTTTAGCTGATAGAAATGTAACTCAAGGCATGACGAAGATGCCCAAACATGTCACTTTAGATGCTCATGAGTATCCTGTAAGTCACAGTCTCCTTGCCAAGGATATATATACAAGGTTCTTAAAAGGCCACAGAATTGTTTTTTGTCTTCATAGCATCTGATATTATGTGTTTCTAGTGACTGTCACTGTAAAATAAATAAGCTTTCTACATTTTCTTTTTCCCTTTGAACCCTTTTCAAGGAACAAAAGAGGTAAAAAGTAAAAAGTCTTCCAAGTTTACTTGGAAGATTTCACTCACCCTGCATTCTTAAATACTATGTCTTTTCCTATAGACATTAATATCATAGACTTAAGTCTTGTATTGCTACAATCAATTTTGCTCCCAATGGAATTAGCAGGAACCTACATACTTATTCTCAGATTTTTCTATTTAGATAGAGCTTTATGTAGTATATATTCACACATCAAGGGAATAGAATATCAAAGAGCTTTAAGATTAATCAATCTATTGTTTTTTACTGAAAATAAGTTTGGTCTTGTGTCCTGAATGTACTGTGAATGCTGACAGTATTATGCCTTAGTCTCTGAATTTCTTGTTGCATGTTTAATGTTTTGAAAAGATGACTTCCATTTTCAAGGTGATAGATATTAAAAAGCTTTTTTATCATCTTTCTGAAAWTTCTAGATAGAGAAAGAAAAGATATTCAAGCTTGTTCCTAAATTTTATAATCTAGTATTTTCTCAAGGAAAATACGCTTGAGATAAAACAGAGAAAAGAACTCAGTGAAATGACTAATGGTAGAGCATATACAAAAAGGCATTGCTTAGAGCTGAGACAAGTTCCACAAGTTAAGTTTGATTCATTGCCTTGCTCATCAAACTGAA
This sequence comes from Nothoprocta perdicaria, assembly GCF_003342845.1. Lineage (NCBI taxonomy): Eukaryota > Metazoa > Chordata > Aves > Tinamiformes > Tinamidae > Nothoprocta > Nothoprocta perdicaria. Next base: position 289,393 of record NW_020455672.1, on the reverse strand, counting down.
TTAGTAGCTGGAAATGTGATGAAAGACATTACTGAGCTTTGATCAATCAATTTAACAGTTTTAAGAGAAATTGTGTAGAGTGTCTTCAGTCAATCAGCAACAAAATGAGAGGGACTGCCTGAACGTATATATGCAAGGCATCATCAGAGCTACTTTAGCATCAGCACTACTTTCATTGTGCCATGAGCATCCAGCAGTGCTTCGAGGACTGAATAATCCTTTTTGAGGAMAAGCAGTGCTGAACAGTACAGTTTGTGTCCGCCTCAGCTCTCTCTGGCAACACAGATAAACTACTTCTGATGTGATCGCAATTGGAAAAAAAAATATATGTGTTATTTTTAAAAATATGATGCTGGATTTATGTCAAACTTGTCTTTATCAAAAATGCTCTATGAAAAGTTGGGGTTTATTTTGTTTTTTTTTTTTTCGTTCTTCTCCAAAAAAACTTTACAAAGTAATCCTTTCAGCAAACAGTAAGGGGAAAGCTGTCTTTATACAAGAACTAGGTTTGTTTCAGTGCCCTGTTATTCTGTTTTACTATATCCATGTGCAAGTAGCTACTGCATGATATATACAGGATTGCTAACATCATATTTACACATATGCAATATTACATGCAGCAATTAGATTTTTTGATGATCCTTTAACAAGATAATTCATATTTTAACAGATTTGAAAAATAGTGATAATTTTGTCTTTTACTTTTTATCTGCCTTAAACATGCTTTTTTAACTCTTAACTGTCTGGCACATTTTGCACCTTGAATTTTGGCTGCAGAAAAGTATTCAGAATTTTGATGGTGGASTGGACGTCAATTCACAAAACCTTATAGAGTTTTACTAACTTAGGTCTACAGTCACAAAAAGAATATATTAGCTGTGGTTTGTTAAGGAAAGATGCACTGTTATCTGTCTTTTCTAAAACCAGGCAGAACTAGACGTTTGTGAGTCTGTAGGAAATGTCCAGACCTGCTATTTTATTGTCTTTCTTTTAACATATTTTGTGTGAGGAAAACATTTATTCCGCCTTTTTTTTTGTTAATTTTCACTTCGTAAGGTATAACAGGTAATATAACAGATAGCACATAGTAAAGTTAAAGGTCTTATTTCTTCAGGTTTGATGTTCAAATAATTCATCAGGATTCCAGGGTGTGGGTGATGTTTTAATACAAAACTTGTTTGTAGAATATAGAAGGAAAGRAAAAAAAGATGTGAATGCACATACTGGTAATTTTTATATTGCTATGTTAAATTCAATTAGAACATCTTTCTTTACATCTGAATAAAAATATGTGGTTTTTACTTGTTTCTTCTCTTTTGTAGTTCAAGGTCTAATTACTTCAGTCTTTAGTTTCCTTTCATTTAAGTCTCAGATGGTGGAAACTGTGTATATGTCAAAGATGAACCAAAAGATCCATGAACTATGATTGTTATAGCTAGTTACTTCTCATACTTAATTTCCTTTGAAGTATCCTAAAACTTTCCTGATTTTTTTTTTAAATAACATGCTATTTCTAGTGACTAGCTGGATAGATGAGGGCAGAGCAGTGGGTGTCATCTATCTGGACTTCAGCAAGGCTTTTGACACCGTCCCTCACAGCATCCTCCTGGGCAAGCTCCGAAGGTGTGGGATAGATGAGTGCATGGGGAGGTGGATTAGGAATTGGCTCGATGGCAGGGTGCAGAGAGTGGTTGTCAATGGTGCAGAGTCCAGCTGGAGGCCTGTACTTAGTGGTGTACCCCAGGGCTCTGTCCTCGGTCCGGTCCTGTTCAACTTATTCATTAACGACCTGGCTGGAGTGCTCCCTCAGCAAGTTTGCCGACGATACCAAACTGGGTGGAGTAGCTGATAGCCCTGAGGGCTGTGCTGCCATCCAGAGGGACCTGGACAGACTGGAGGACTGGGCGGYRAGAAACCTCATGAGGTTCAACARGGGCAAGTGCAGGGTCCTGCACTTGGGGAGGAATAACCCTGGACACCAGTACAGATTAGGGGTGGACCTACTGGAGAGCAGCCCTGCAGAGAGGGACCTCGGCGTCACGGTGGATGACCATGAGGCAGCAGTGTGCCCTGGTGGCCAAGAAGGCCAACGGGATCCTGGGGTGCATTAAGAAGAGCGTCTCCAGCAGGTCGAGAGCCCTAGTAAGGCCACATCTGGAGTACTGTGTCCAGTTCTGGGCTCCCCAGTACAAGAGGGATGTGGAGCTGCTGGAGAGAGTCCAGCGCAGGGCTACGAGGATGATCAGGGGCCTGGAACATCTGTCCTTTGAGGAAAGGCTGAGAGAGCTGGGCCTGTTCAGCCTGGAGAAGAGAAGGCTGAGGGGGGACCTGATCAGTGCGTGCCTCAAGGGAGGGAGTGAGGAGGAGGGAGCCGGCCTCTTTTCAGTTGTGGACAGCGATAGGACTAGAGGAAACGGCCACAAGCTGAGGTACCAAAAGTTCCACAGGAACTTAATGAAACATTTCTTGACAGTGAGGGTGAGCGAGCCCCGGAACAGGCTGCCCAGGGAGGTTATGGAGTCTCCTTCTCTGGAGATCTTTAAAACCTGCTTGGACACAGCCCTGTGCCACGTGTTCTTGGTGACCCTGCATGAGCAGGGGAGTTGGACTAGATGACCTCTGAGGTCCCTTCCAACCTTAAGCATTCTATGATTCTATAGCAAGTTTAGCATTTGTGTAAAGTAAACTACATTTTGTTTTTGATTGCCGTTTCTTCATATGGATGGATAGATAGATAAATAGATAATATTTTGATCATTTTAGTGAAGACTATCAAGGTGAAATTCCTTCCCCCTTAAATTTGGACATCTGTAGGTGAAGCTGCCATCCAAGTTCCGTTATATTAAAGGAAAAAAAGTGGATACTCTGGATATGAATCATAGATTCCAGTTTCAAGAAAGCATGATATCATGGCTAAGTTAACAAACACAGTTCAAGAAACAGAGTTGGTTATCTCTGTCATGGAGTAACAGTGACAAGAGAAATTAGACAGGTCAAGCTATTACCTTGTAACTCACTTACACTAAAATCTAAATTAAAAGCATGAAAATGTTTTAAAGTATTTTGATAGTTACAGCATGAAAATTTTGTCAATATTTGTATATGATATCACACGTATTTAAATACTGAAATATCAGGTTTACAAAGCACTTCAGAAAAATATCACTGAAACTGTGTATATTGAAAAACCTAGTTAAGAATGCTCTTAAGCATGCTCTAGGATCTTATTTTTTTTCCTTTTCTATGCTAATCTTCTATCTATTTAATAATTGACAGTCTTATTTTATTGAAATTCGAAGCAATATKTTGCAAGTTTTTTTGAAGTGCAGAATAGAACAGGCAAATATATAGGGAGATTAAAATATATATAGATCTGTAATAAACTGSAAAAAATATCCTAATGTCAAATGAGAAGATTACTTTTTAAAGGATATTAAACTTTTTTTTTGGCCAGTACTGCATAAAAGAAAATATATACTAAAAAAAAAAAAGAGGAGGAGAAGAGTTGTGAAGGGTTTAGAGAAGAGTTAAGAGACATTGCAAATAAGTTCATTCACACAGMACATTCATGGCTTTATACTAAGAGTTCCAGACTTTTTCATTATTAATCTTATTCAACAGAAAATTTACTTTCATACCTTCTTATATGCTAATTTTATTCTCTGTTTCCCAGTAAAGCAAATAAACACGATTTGATTAGTCTAACTTAACAATGAAGTGGCACTGAAGCAAAAACTTAGTATTATATATGCCTTAGATTTTTGTCAATTGGAGACTCCAACACAGTTGGGTACCCTTTATTTTCTATTTCTTTTCCACTTTTGATCTCAAGTCCTTTTACACAGCCAGATATAGTGTTTTCTGTGCAGTATTGAAACAAGATAAATTTTGAGTGACAAGCAACAAAACAGAATGAGGTAGATAGGACACACTGTTATGCTGCATCAGTGTCGTCTCAAAGCAGAAAACAAAACAAAGAAACGTAATTTACTTCTGTCCAAACTTTATTAATGTCTCATCTGAGGACTGCAATCACTTTTTTTACCTCATATTGTCTGTAATAGTTTCCACTTGGCAGAGAACTGGAGTACTTCCAGCCCACTTGATAGTTGATAGTTGCCAATCAACTGCTAAGATCCTTGTAACTGCCCTCTATGAAAGCCTAACGTGCAAAAATCCTGCGGGCTGTCTCCAACTTTATCGATGCGAGTCATCTCACCAAATGGAGATTTCTATAATCTGGACTTCTACCTCTGAGTAAGTCATGCCAGATTTCCTTCACAGACAGTGAAGAAGAACAGGCATTTGTAGGGCACTACAAAATAACCCAGATAAGTATGTTCATGTGTAGAAGCTAATTCTAATGTGCGTCCAGAGCACAGGATTTCTGTTGTTGCTGGTTTTGTTTACAAGAAAAATAAAAAAATGCAGCCTGGTATAGAAGAAGAATGAACTTGTTTTTGTAGTAACAGGACTATATGTTTGCTTAAAATGTCAATGTCTAACATAAGTTAAAGCAAGTGATTTTTCCACCTTGTCTGTTTTCCATTATAATCTTTTACATTTACAATACTCTATTTCTTTGTTTGATCACTTATTAAAGRTATGGAACACACTGCTTAACAAAAGTAATGGAAAGTTTAATATCCTAAATTCATCAGTCTACTGCTTTCTTACCTGTATRTTCCACAGTGTCTATCAGGAATAGCTAATCTTATTAGCTAGATAAAACAGACTTAGGTAGCATTTAAAAAAATAGTAAAATAATATATGTAAAGATATTAAATATGCTTTTACAATATTCATAATTAGGGATAGTAGTCAATGCTTCTTTGAGAAGTATTCTTTTCTTCATGCTGAAATACAATAATTGATGTGATGAAAAGATGACACTTTGCAATGAAGTAAAACCAATGTGACTTCTTCCTCAACCAAGCTATTCGTCTTTAAGATAAGTTTGCTTAAAATAGCAAGAGTATATATCAAGCTGGGAAAAAAAAAAATCTTTTAACTCTTTCATCATGTACCTGCCTTCCCTTCTTTATGCAAGTGYTTTTAACTTTCAGACTTTGTACATTTAATGATTTTGGCAGGGATAAGTTAAATACATGTCAATATTATGACCTGGAAAGTTAAGGCTCACTTAGAGGTGTTATTGGCAACTGTGATTTTTTTCCTGAAAATTCTTCAGGGTTCAAAATGAATGCTGTAAATATTTACTTTAAATCTTATACACAAAAGCTTAAAATGAGTCTTTTTTTCTGAGATTCTAATGAATATTGCTAAATGTACGTCTTCTTTTTAGGAGACTTCCTTCTTTCCTTACTTCAAATATCTTGTCGTCTAACATCATTCAGCTAGTCACCTAATTTCCAAATATGATCGAGAAAGATAGATACCTCTGAGAGGAGTCTGTAATAAGATAAGAACACAGCAGGAAGTGCCACCTGGTAGTGCCAATATTGTTCTCCTACAATGGAGTAGTGTAGTGTAGTGTGGAATAGTGTATCTATCTCCTATGTAGTGTACCTCCTACAGGAGTGTATCTCCTAGACTCCACAGGTCTCCAGGTAACTAATACAACTTAATACAAACTTTGATGGTAAGAGGGTAAGAGAACAGTTCCATGTCTCACCCTTTGTCCTAAAAAAAAAAAAAAAAAAAGAAAAGAAAAAAAGAAAGAAACCCACAGTATAATCAGTATAATTTATTATTTTTGAGGGATAGTTGAAGACCATCTTTTGGAAGAGGAGAAAATAATTTGTAAAGGGATGTAGAACATAGTTTGTCTGAGTAAAAATGCATGCAAATTGGAGAATAGTCTGAAAGCAGGTTTGCGTGACTCTTCTGGAATAACACAGTGCATTGATGGCACACTAAGCTGCTATGTCTCATCTATTGAAAGACACCAATGCTAGTGCATAAAAAAAGCCAATGCTAACTAACTAATGAAAATAATTGGTCTAGGAAACAAGTAACTGCCCTTACTGCCCTATACTAATATCTGCAGAATTCTCATAGTCAGAACCTTAGTTTCTCCTGGAATAAACAGCTTCCCGTTTATGAATTCCCTTTTCTCTCTGAAATACATCATTACAGAAATAAAAAGCAGTGTCATCTCTGAAAGTCTTTTGTTATTGCTTGCTAGAAAATGATCAGAAGTACGCAAGAAATAGTAATTCTCCCAGCCTCCTGTAAAAGAAGAGTGATATTAATAACTACTRTAAGAAATCATTTTCCTAATTATAAGCATATTGAAATCTTATTCAGATTAGAACGGCAGCACTACATACGAGAAGGACAGCTGTGATTTAAAAATATCTTTTTTTTTATATAACAAGTTTTTAAAATAACAAAAATCTGCACATCAAAGTTAGGAAGACAAAATTGGAAGTAAAATTAACATCAAATGATGCTTAYATACTAGAAATACATTTTTAAAAATATTTTTATATCACTGTACAATTCAGTCTTAAAAAGGTACAGACTTATCAGGACATGTATCAAGTAACATCAAAATATGTCTTACATATATTTTAATCTTTCATAAAAGTCTCTAAATCAGAATTTAAGGAATGAGGGGGAGGAACTGAATAAAGCATTATTTGCATTATTTACAGATTAAACATTATTTTTAGTCTCTTTAAAATGATCTCTAGTTTCTGTGTGTTTTCTGCTTGATATTATATTTGTTCAATCTGTTATTTTTAATATGATGTCCTTGAGGGTATTATGAAATTTATATATTATATACATGTGTTGTTGTTGTTGAAGAATCATTTCATAAATGATAAAACAACCAAACAAACCCCAAAACAAAACCTGAAGGAAGGCATGCAATTATAAACATCTTTTAAGTGAGATCTCAAAAAATTGCAAGTGTATTTAATTTCTAGCACTTTTGGTTAGATGATCAGATAATTCTTAATTGCAATCAAGGGTACCCAGACAGAATTTAGAGTGTTCATGATTTTTAACTCTGATTGGTACATCTCAATTTAATAGCTTGCAGATTGAACATTCACAGAGCACAATGTAAGTGAAGTTGGAATATCAACCTTTTGACTCACACTTAACTGCTAATGCAAAATTTTGACTTAATAGAAACACATTTAAATTGCAGGGAAGTTAATGAACTAATATCATCATTCAGAAGCAAACAGTTCGATTAATGGTTTCTATAGTTTGCATATCCTACCTCCACAATATATCAAGTAAATATTTGAAAATAAAAATGACATCTGTGTTACGTTCCAGCTCCATATAAACTGTATATATTATAGTACACTGCAAAGTTTTATGTTCTTGTGTTTCAACGCCTTAGTTCTGTCCTAGCTCTTTGATAAAGTGTTTCTATCATTGCTGTTTACAGCATATTAAATTAGAAATGTAGCAAGGTCATCAAGAGCAGCATGTTACACAGAATTACATCCAGGCAGGTTTTGAATATCTCCAGAGAATGAGACTCCACAACCTCTCTGGACAGTCTGTGCCAATGCTCGGTCACGCTCACAATCTAGAAGTTTTTCCTCAAATTCAGACAGAACTTCCTGTCCTTCAGTTTTGGTCGTTGCCTCTTGTCCTTTCTTTGGCCACCACTGAAAATAGCCTGGCCCCTCCTTGATACCTTCCTTAAGGAGGGTTTTCTCTTGTACTGTAGAGCCCAGACCTGGTCACAGGTGTCATCTCACCAGGGCTAAGTAGGCAGGAGAATCATCTCCCTCAACCTACAGGCAACACTCTTCCTAATGCCCCCCTCTCCGCCCCCCCCCCCCCCCCCCCCCCCCCCCCCCCCCCCCCCCCCCCCCCCCCCCAAGATACCTTTGTCCATCTTGGTCCCAAGGGCACATTGTTTCCTCATGGTCAATGTGTTGCCCACAAGGACTCCCAGGCCCTTTTCTGCAGAGCTACTCTCTGGCAAGTCAACTGCCAAACTGCACAGTGGAAGGTGGTTGTTCCTCCCTAGGTACAGGACCCTGTACTTGTCTTTGTTAATCTACAAGAGGTTCTTCTCTGTCCATCCCCTCAGCCGTCTGAGTCTAGGTCCCTCTGAATGGATGCACAGCCCGCTGGGGAATCAGCCACTCCACTCAGTATCATCAGCAAACTTGCAGAGGGTGACTGTCCCTTCAGCAATTTGTTGATGAATAAATTGAACAGGATTAGACTCAATAATGACCCCTGGAGGGCACTACTAACTACTGGCCTCCATTTAGACCACAACACTGATCACAATCCTCTGAGCYCTGCCATCAAGTCTGTTTTCAATCCACTTTTCGCTCTCCACTCCTGTAACCCACATTTTCTGAGCTTGCCTGTGAGRATGTTATTGGAGACAGTATCAAAAGCTTTGCTGAAGTCAAGGTAGACAACATCCACTGTTCTTCACTCATCTACACAGCCAGTCATTCCTACCTTCAGTTTGTAATACAGAAAAAGAATCTGAAGCCAGAAAAGACCAAAAGTAATTTCTATTCCATTACAATGTTGTATCAGTACTTTATACAGGGAAAGATTTTCTTAGAAGTGCAGAAAAAAAGGTAAAACTCAAAAATCCCAATGTGAATTGCGAAAGAAAAAGAGTATTACCTCTTTCTCTATATTATTCCCATTGTGGAACTGAAAATCCTCTTTAGCAAAGAAGCTTAAATCTGGCAGTACACATTTAGACCTTCAGAACTTCACTTCAGATACGTCAGCAGATCAGGACTGACCTTTAACTATCACTCCAGAAGTACATGGATCTCCAATAAATCCTTTATTATATTTGGCACTTCTGTGTGTCAAATATAAGCTGCAAATCTTTTTCTTGTTTTGTTGTTCTGAAATTCAGCAAATAATGAAATTGATTCTGGTAACTTGACACATAGGAAGACATGTATCTCACACACATAGTACCTCAACAAAGAAAGTGGTTTAATCTGAGGCTTAATAACACAGGAAAAATAAATGAGAGAAAAAAAAAAAAAGAAAAAAAAGAAACATTGTCTTCCATGGATCATGATAATTTTAAAAAAAGACCAATGAGACACAGCAATGTCGTGGAACAGTCATCTGATCTTGAAAAACCACCATTTGTGATGCACTAAAACTTCTCATGGTAATGATAATGGAAAAAGTAGTCTTGAAACCAGACAGATCAGGAAACTTATTGGAAAAAAAAAAAAAAAAATGGCAGCATTATGTCTTCTTTTGTGGAGAGAAGATATGTACTCTGTTTACACACAGATTGCATTCATAGTAATTAAAGAGTCTGTTTGACTTAGGTAAGATGTTTTTAACCCAAGCAGATCTGCATAATACATAAAAATCTTACAAGATATTATTTCTGTTTGCCTTTTCCTACTATTATATAGCAACAGACTGACATGTATGTAATGAATGTGTGAAGAAACTAAATGGCTTAATATGAGTGATACAACATGATCAAAGATGGAGTAAGTAACCAACCATGAGTAAACTCATTAATCTCTCTCTTATCAATAATCCTGACTTATTTACCAATTTTCAACATAGAAACAGCATGTTTGAATTATTGAATTATTAGAAAGAAAATGTAAGGAAGCAATTAGCTGATTAGCTTCTCTTGAGAAACATTTTAATCACCACTAAGTGGATCATGATGTAATTTTTCTAATTAAAAGTTATATAATTACAGACAAATTCAGGAGGCCTATGTATGTTACACAGGAACTCTGAAGACTGCTTAGACTTTATAGTTGCTGCATATGTTGCATCCCTACTCCAATACCCAAAAGTTTCACTCAGAATTAAATGCATGCTTTTATACAACATTCCTGCCATTTACAAGAAAAAAAGAATACTTATCTGAAATTTTTATTGTTACTGAATTTATCTCTCCAGATTTTGTGTGTCTAAGATGTCTATTCGTTTTTCTCTTCTTTGTAATTTTTCCCAGTTGTCCCCATTCTTTCTTGAAATACTGAGCTTAAAACTGGACAAAATAATTCATATAGAATTTGAAAAATGGTGAATAAAGATGATATATCATTTCATTTGCATAGAGAATTTATATATGAATTATATATTAGATATTACACTTGCTTCATATATATCTTTGTTTGTAGTCCAAGGGATTTGGATTTTGTACTCCTTTCTCATTCTTAAGTGATTTCTTACTCTTAACTTTTGGATTTAACATATATTCTCTTTACCTATATACCTTTACATATAAAGGTCATATACTAATACTGTACTGTTTCTGAATATTTCTTTAATCTTCTTTCTGAATATTTTTTACAATACTCAGTTATTCTAGATCCAGGAAACTTCAGCAAAACCTTTATGGAAACACTGTCCATTTGGGTTTCTTTGATGTCAGTAGTCATATGGAAACTAAAGACAAAACTCATTCAGAAATTACTCACGTAAGTGAAAGTTTGTCAAATGAAATGGGACATGTTTTCCATGGCTGACATAAAAAAAAAAGTCAGAATACAATTAATTATTTTTTATCTCTGCCACTTCTCCCCACCTCTCCAAAAAAGAAACTGTATCAACTACTGGTAATATTCACAGCTTCACTGGAATCAAGTATGCTGTGTGCATTTCTTCTACTTAGTGCCTGACTCTATAAACAAGACATATTTTCAATATGGTTGGAGATGAAGGTCTGAGGCATTAAGTTGAAACATTCATTTTATTATTTGTGCTTGTCATAGACCTTAGATCCTCACTGTTCACAATGTATAACTTTATCTTTTTAAGTCTTCAGTAACAGTTTTTATCTTTTTCTTCCTTTTGGACATTGGAAGAGAAATTCAGTGGTTCTGAGACATGAAAAGAATGTATTTGTAAGCAGCTTGAAGGCATGTGTACTTCTAGTTATGCTTTTAGTGAAAATATATTAACCCTAGTCCAATTCAAAATGCTGTTTTATTTTTAGTCCCAATAGTACTTCCATATATRTTATCCAGCATAACTTATTAACATATGATCTCTCTTAACTATATCTTTTTTTTTTTTTTCAGGAAAAAAAAAGAAATTATAAAGATTTTACTGCTCTTTTTATATTTGATAGGTTGACTAAGGGATAAATTTGAATGACAAAGATTAATGCACCACTTCCTTTTTGATTAAGACAAAAAATAGAAAAATCACAGCTATAAATACATGGCTATCTCTTCTTTAGCTTAATACTCGCATCGTAGGAAATAAAGCATGTACTTTCAACATTTTCTGGTGTTGTTCAGCTTTCTCATGCATTTGTTTTATGTCCCTAGCAGCCATGACTCACTTCACTGATAATGTGTGATTCTCCAGTCATTTCCATCTTGCATAAAGTTACACATATTGACTGTGGGTGTTTAAAGAATACTCATACTCCTTTCAGCTTTCAACTATTACCCACATGGTATTTCTGAACCTTTTATATGCCATAGCTTGTTTATGCAGGAAACATTGCATTTTTCTACTCAAAAATGTTATGAAGAAGGAGGACAGATACTTTTTCTTAGCTTGTAGTACCCTGAAAGTGTGTCCTATTTCTTCTGTATCTATGACCAGTTCTTTGGAAAGTTATTAGACTATATCAAGGAGAGCATTAAGGAAAATATTTATACTGCGGACAGAATATTGATCACATAGTTGTATATCAGGTATCATAAGGCCAATACTAACTATGTCTAGAAGAGATCAAGAGAAAGTACACCATTTTTATCTAAAGCAAATGTATTTTTTGAAGTTTAATATGTTTTCATCCAGTTCCAAGCCTAATTTCAAAACTGATGCTACCCAGCTTAAACATCCCAGCMATTATATTGTCCAACATTTTTCCATTAAGGATTTTTAGTATTAATTTGCTACATCATGCATCCCAGTTTAACCACYATATTCTCTCTTTCCTAAATCTTCATTTGTTCTAATCAGATTTTAAACAGGCTTGAAAGTCCCTAGAATGTTTGTGGACTCACTCATATTCCCATAATACCATGTACCATTCCATCCATTCTTGTGATAAATCAAGTTGAATATGTTGCAAATCAGTGGATTTTTTCACATATCTGTTCATACAAAATAAAGTAAATCCAAAATCCAAATATTTTGGACTTTTTTCTTTTTTTTTTTTTAAATGGCAGGGAAAACAAATAGCAATATCTAAACTGCTCTTTTCTCCAAATCTTTGTAAAATAATTCAGATTCTTTTTCAAAGGTATTCTAACCACAAAAAGTTTCTGTTACTGGGGAAGGTAGGTGTTCAAAAAAGAAGAGTGTGTACAGCCATCATAAAAAAAAAATAATCCTACAGGACGATAAAATGGGCTCACTTTTTGGAAAAAAAAAATCAGAGAAAAATATTAATCACATGGATGAGATGATAAATTATTTACATACCATGTATTATATTAGAGGAATGTGGTGAGAGTTCTGGTAGCCCCCTACATGTTGAGGGATGAATGGCAGGAGAGCAAGTTATCAGAAAAGTACCTGTGGATCTTTGTAAACACACAGATAACCATGAGCCACAAAATGCCCTCATGGCAAAGACCAATGGCTCCCTGGGCTGTGTCATAGATGAGGCGAGCCAATTTCTCATCTACATTTTATTAAAGTAAGCTGGATACAAAGGGTGACAGCRCTGGRACAGCCTGGAGGTAACCATTCTCAGACCCCACCCCCCAGTTCCCGAAGTCTCAGTATTTATTGAGTCCAAGCTCCGCCCTTGGTGGTTTTCTGAATGGTTTTGTTGAGTCTGCGCTGTGTTGTTGACGTTGCCCAATCAGAATGCGCTTGCGCCGGCTGTTGCTAGGTGGTCGTGATCCGCCTTCTGGTGGTCGTTTTTGGAGGAAGGCAGACTGCCCTTCTCAGTGCCCTCYGTCTCACCCCACTCCATGTAATGTGATATGCAAAACAATTGGCCATCTCCTGGCCTCGCAAGCTTAACAAAATTGGTAGCCTTAGTGAACAAACATGTTTACTACAGGCTGTATTATGGAAAGTGATGACAGCAGGCATGGAGGTGGTCTTTCACCTTTGGTGAAGCCACATTTGCAGTTCCAGAGTGTGTTCCAGTATCCRAAAGATATGGAGTGTGTCTAGCAAAAGAGTACAAAGATGATGAAGGTACTGGGCAGCTCTCATATTTGGAAAGGCTGAGGTAGCTGGGACTATTCAGCTTAGAGAAGGCTCAGGGTGGTCTTATCAGTATCTATAGATATCTARTGAGATTGAGTAAAGAAGATGACCCAGACTCTTCCCAGGGGTGTCCAGTGACAAGCTGAGATGCAATGAGAACTGGAACACAGGAGTGTTGGGGAATTCTTACAAGATAACGGGCATTTGGATGTGATGTACCTGAGCAATGCAGCATTTGAAATAAAGCAGACCTAGATGAAGAAGGACACTCAAGGGCAAGCAAGCAGGGAAGAAAACACAAAGTAACGAACTCTCAGATGCACCAATCCGAAAGGATGTACCCAGCCAAGCAGAAACCACAAGTCGCCCTGTGAACAGCTTGCTCCAGCCTATCAGTATCGGCATAAGGTCACGTGACGTCTGGCAATGCACCAATCCGAGAATGTGCGTGACTAGCTCTGGAGTGTATAGAAGATGTGGAGGTTTGCAATGAGGTGGTCCATGGTGATCATATTGGTTGTTGTGTGCAGTCCTTAAAGAGTCATTGTCATCACAGGAGAGTCTATTTAGATGTAAGACAACACTTCTTACTGTAAGGGTAACTGAGTTACCCAGATAAGTTACCCAGAGAAGACTGCTTATCCCAGAGAAGACTGCTTATCCTTCAAGATGAACAAAACTCAATAGGACATCAATCAAGCAGGTTCTGGGCAACCTGTTCTTGTTGGCTGTGATTTGAGCACAGAACCATAGAATCACAAAATGATTTAGGTTGGAAAGTACTTTTGGAGATAATCCAGTCACCCTCCCCTGCACAAAAACAGGACATCTGGGCTGGGTTGCAAAGGATTATGTCCGGGCGAGTTTTGAATATCTCCARAGAATGAGGTTCAACAACCTCCCTGGGCAACTTGAGCCAATGCTCGGTCACTCTTACAGTCAGTAAGTTTTTCCTCAAATTCAGACAGAACTTCCTGCCTTCAGTTTTGGTCATTGCCTCTTGACCTTACTTCGGCCACCATTGAAGAGTTGGACCACCCTCCCTTAAGGAGGTGCATTGATATGATCTCACCTCAGCTGTTCAGTCGTCTTTTCTTCAGGCTCAACAGGCCCCACCCTTTCAGCTTCTCCTTACAGAAGAGATGTTCCAGTCCCCTAATCATCTTTGTAGCTGTACTCTGGACTCTCTCCAGTAGTTTCACTTTGGAGCTCAAGACTGGGCACAGCACTGTGGACTCAGCAGGGATCAGTAAAGGAGGAGGATCATTTCCCTCAACCTCCTGGCAACACTCTCCTAAGGCCTCCCAGGATACCTTCGACCATCCTGCCCACAAGGGCACATTGTTTCCTCACGGTTAATGTACTGTCCACCAGGACACCCAGGCACTTCCCCGCAGTGCTGCTTTCCAGAAAGTCAACTGCCAACCTGAACAGTTGTATGGAGTTGTTCTTACCTCCTGTAACCCACATTTCCTGACCATCTATGAGGATGTAACATGAGACAGTGTCAAAGCCTTTGCTGAAGTCAAAGTAGACAACRTCCACTGTTGTTTCCTTATTTACTCAGTCTTTCTGTCACAGAAAGCTATTAAACTAGCTAAGCATCATTTCCCTTTTGTAAACCCATGTTGGCTGTTCCTAATCACTGTCTTGTTTCCAAACAGCTGTCATTAGTAAATAATGAAGTAAAGAAGGCTTTCAGTAACTCTGACTTTTCTGTCTTTTGTAGCCAGGGCATTCATCCCATTCAGCGGTGGACCCACATTTTTGGTGGTCTTCSTTTTGTTACTGATGTATTTGAAAAAAACTTYCTTATTGACCTTGACAACAAGAGGAGGAGAACTGAAGAATTGCTCCTTATACAGGAGAATAAAATTAGACTGTGTCCAAAGAACCCCTCCAACCTCAACACTTCTTTGCGTTTGTAATTCTGTAAGGCTTATTGAAAAAAAAAATTATAAACTGTCTCTAATTTAAAACAGAACAATATAAACTTATATTTCATGTTAAAGATGTTGTCACTTGCATGCAAAGTGATGCAAGTGATGACAATGATGAGATCATTGTCAAAAGATGACCGATACAATTGTAAAAGTAGAAACAGATTGCTGATATTATTCCTCTGTGATGGGAAACCTAACCACAGCAATTGAAAGGAGTTTCTCCTTAAAAGTTAATTGAAAGCACAGYTTGATGCCATTTGCAGTTTAAACACAGAAGCTCCATGCATTAATATATGGAAAAGATATGTTCATATATTCAAGTTGAGCTGCAAATTGTCAAAAGGACAAGCAGAGTATGGCTCAAAACAGACAAAATTTGCAATCAAGAAAAAATGCTTCACCACACTTAGGGATTCCAGGAAGAAAAGAGTAATGTGCTATGATTTCTTATTCCATTTGAATAGATATAATTAATCCTTTAACTTCACTTGTAGGTTGAAAGCTGATCTTCTTCAAGGATATCAGTACAACGGTATCTCATTTCTTGGGAGACACTTAAAAATTTGTCATTATACAAAAGATAAGAGGCCCACAAGATGCCCTTAAGGCATTTCAATGACTTCGCCTTAACAAACCTGCTATCTGGAGATACTCAGGAAACTTTTACCGTGGTTTGCATCCTATACAGCTTTAAATGGGAGACTGGCACAGTTTTAGACCATTTTTCCAGACCGCCGGACAGAAAAACAGCTGTAGCATTTAAAATTTAGCCTCATGTAGCTGAGAAAGTTATATTTTTCTAGATTTTGAGGCATTTTTTTTTGGGGGGGAGAAGTTAGCTATAAATACTAAATGAACCTTTTTTTTTTTTTTTCCAAGTAGAACTTATATTTGCCCTGCTAGTAAAATATTAGTAAGTAAAGGAAATGAACATCCTTATAGATGTTCAGCTTTCTGATTTGAAATCTTGCTTCTCAGAATCAGTTAAATACTTAAAATTCAAGAGAAGAGTCCATGGACTTTGAAATTCTTTTAAAGTGGGAATGCCTTTAACCCTTTAAATTAAACCCACTAAAACTTGTAGTTCTTTTAATCTCAACTCCACTCAGATCTAAACCAAATATGTGGCTAAATTGAAAAGGAGATTTGCACCATTAAATAGTCTTACAGAAGAAAAATACTGGTGGTTTCCATTCACTAATGTATCTGAGTCGTTTACTTTAGACTCATTAGTGGGCTGAAGGTCAAACTTACTATGAAACATTCAGTACAGCAATATAAATTTATTTCACTATTCTTGTAATTTAGTGGAAATAATAGAAAGTTGGTATTTCATGTTCTACAGATTTTTTATTGTTGTTGTTGTTGTTGTTGTTGTTTTAGGAACTATAAATGGCTATTTATCTTAAGCTTTCCAGAGTATTAGTTTATTTTTCCTTTCCTGCACTTTGGAGTAAAATAAATGAGAAAGGTCTGAAAACATAATTAAAAAAAAAAAAAAAAGATAATAATTATAAAGAGTAATTTTTTTTTTTTGGTAAGTAATACTTGAAACAGAAGTAAATGAAGGAAGCATTTCCTGTATAACCATCTTTTCACAGATGCACTTATCTAAACTTATAAAGGAAATGTTGAAGCAAAGTGAAGGATTACTGGGAAAACGTGATCATTTGCCAGCTTTTAGAACTGTTGCTAGTAATCCATATTTTGGGCAATTGTTAATTTGTTCTCATGGCTTTTTGCCATAAAAGTCATCATTATTCTTTTGGACAATGCTGCTGTACTGATATTAAAACACAGTTGCAGAGTGACAACTCTACTAYTTCATGGATAGAGTGAATTTGTTTGTTCGATACGTTTCAATAGTATGGGATATACTTCAGTAGCACTACTCATAAAATTGGAACTTCTAATAAAATTTCTAATGAAATGTCTTTTCCTAATATAGAAAGACATTAGTTTTTTTTTTTTTTTCCTATGTGTGCTGCCATCCAGAGGGACCGGGACAGACTGGACAATTAAACGGTGAGAAATCTCATGAAATTCAACAAGGGCAAGTGCAAGGTCCTGCACTTGGGGAGGAATAACCCCAGACACCAGCACAGATTAGGGGTTGGCCTTCTGAAGAGCAGCCCCGCAGAGAAGGACCTGGGCATTGTGGTGGACGACAAGCTGACCATGAGACAGCAGTGTGCCCTGGTGGCCAAGAAGGCCAAGGGGATCCTGGGGTGCATTAAGAAGAGCGTCTCCAGCAGGTCGAACGAGGTGATCGTCCCCCTACACACAGCCCTAGTGAGGCCACATCTGGAGTTCTGTGTCCAGTTCTGGGCATCTCAGTACAAGAGGGATGTGGAGCTGCTGGAGAGAGTCCAGCGCAGGGCTACGAGGATGATCAGGGGCCTGGAACATCTGCCCTATGAGCAAAGGCTGAGAGAGCTGGGTCTGTTCAGCCTGGAGAAGAGAAGGCTGAGGGAGGACCTGATCAGCGTGTATAAATACCTCAAGGGAGGCAGTGAGGAGGATGCGGTTGGTCTCTTTTCAGTGGTGGCCAACGATAGGACCAGAGGAAATGGCTACAAACTGAAGCATGGGAAGTTCCACAGGAACTTAAGAAAAAATTTCTAAAGAGTGAGGGTGACCGAGCCCTGGAACAGGCTGCCCAGAGAGGTTGTGGAGTCTTCTTCTCTGAAGTTCTTTAAAATCCTCATGGATGCAGCCCTGTGTCACGTGCTYTAGGTGACCCTGCCTGAGCAGGGGGGTTGGACTAGATGACCTCTGAGGTCCCTTCCAACCTTAAGCATTCTGTGTTTCTATTTTTAGAATTAAACCAATATATTGATTTTTATGGAGAAAAGTATACAAGCAAAAGAATAATATAAAAGGATAGGAAGCATGGCTAACAAGCGAAGACTTATAAAGGCCGGTATATCTGTATATTTTGATGCCCGCTCTTACCAGTACAAGAATGGGACATTTCCCAGGCTGGAAGCTATACAGGTGCTGTGATATGTCACTGTGTACCTTGTAGAAGAGGCACTTAGTCATCTGATAGCTAACAGCAAATCTGTAACAAGAAGCGATAGCTGTGCTTGATTGCTCCATTTTAGTTACAGCTGTAAGAAACTCCCATATACTGCCTTCTGGAGTATGTCTGTTCGTGTTTGCTTGCATGCTTCTTCTGATGATAGCACACTATATTCTTTAACGATCAAGCTCAGTGAACTAGCAGTGTAACTTCCTTAAGTAAAAGAAGCAAATATGTCCTGCACCAAGTGGAGAAGGAATGCATTCTGTT
This sequence comes from Nothoprocta perdicaria, assembly GCF_003342845.1. NCBI lineage: Eukaryota > Metazoa > Chordata > Aves > Tinamiformes > Tinamidae > Nothoprocta > Nothoprocta perdicaria. Next base: position 271,060 of record NW_020455672.1, on the reverse strand, counting down.
TTATCATCACTTGTTGACATCAGCAGTCATGGCACAAAAAAAAACAGTCTTCTGATGGAAGAAAAAGAAAAAAAAACACTTGGAACAAAAGAAAAATCGTAACAGGGAAAATAATCCGTTCTATGGATGTACTGTGATATGTACTTTGTCACAGAAGACAAAGCAGGAGAAAAAAACTGGCCACTGCAATTAAGGAAACTCGTGGGTAAAATACTCTGCAGATGGATCAACAGCAGGGATTGGACTGGTTTACTTGTGCAGCCGAGTGATTCTGGCAGTTAGCAACATTAGTAAATAAATAACACTCTCCTTCAACAAGACTCCCAAAGTCTCTAGGGTTTGCAGGTTATTCCCACAGAATTTCTCCCTGCTTTCTTCTGTGTTGTGCTCCTTCTGTCTCTGTGTAGCTGATCTGCTTGCTAGGTACATCCAACTCATTTTTTCACTTTTTGCACTTTCTGATACATATTGTCCTGCAAAACTATGGTATACTTTTAGTTCTCCTGATTACCATATTATTATAACAGAAAAGTTGAGTTGAATATTATATAGAATACCAAATAGAATGTATTAGAAAAAAAAAATGTTCATCTGTCTATTAAGTGTAACGTATTAGGATATTATAGAATCATAGAATCATAATGGTTGGAAAAGACCTTCAAGATCAGTGTGTCCTCAAAAAAACTCAAAATATTTTCATGGTACGTATTATTACTTAATCAGTAACCAAGCTCCTGGTGAAACAGAATTCACATGGAATTCAGAAATTAGAAGATCTATTTATGAGTCTATCTATGAATCAATTCAATTGTGTACTTTCTGTGTATGATAGGCCTGTCAAACAAACACCATGAGAACCAGACATGATACCTCAGACAATGTCAAGATTGCTAATGGATCGTCCTGATTGTGTGCTGCAGGCTGCAGTGCCCTGGGCTGTGCTCTGTCTAGACAAACATTGAAAATTGATCGCTTATAGGTCTGGTTTCTTTTGCTTTTCCTCATCAATCTTCTTMAGTAGTTAAAACCTTCTGGGAGATATTTTAGCATCAAGCACTAGACCATGATTTTTTGGACAAGTTCTAACTTTAGATAAATTAAGGAAAATCCTAAACATACAGCAAGGGAATCCAGTGCACCCTTTAAGGTAATATGTAGAGGAACCCACAGAAATCAATTCAGAATTTAGCTAGCTGGACTTTTGTTCTGGAAGTGTTTCTTTATTTTCACTGATATTCAAAGTATTTCAGAGTCTAGCTATGTTCATACATTTTGTGCATAAAGGCAGGATTAATATGGACCCAACTAGCTAGTTTTATAAACTGTTGCAAAGTATTACCCAAATAAACAAAGTAATAATATTTCAATATATGCTATCCATGAGACATTCATTAAAAAACAAATTTTTCACTTTACTGTTCTACTTCCATACAAGAAGACAGAACAACTCAAATTCCTAATGCTATGTAAACCACTGAAGCAGAAAGAAAAAAAAATCAAAGAATCATTGTTCTTTTTTTTTATTATTTTCTCTCAGGGAAACACTTAACATGGAAAAAAAAAAAAAAAAAAAAGACTTTAGTTCTCATTTTATAACCTTGAGTTATAGAAGTTGTTTGAACAATGAAGTAGTTAAACTTCTATAGTGATTCACTATTTTATATTCTCTCTACATAAGTAAATTAAATCTCACCTTGTCTTCAGCAACATAATAGAAACTTAGATACCTAAGAAGAATTAAAATCAAGAGAATAAATGTTCAGGTGTGACAGATGGTTTATTACTATGCATTATAGTTGTATATAACACTTGCAAAATTCTGTGGAGATGTTATTTAAACAACCTACAGTAATATAGAAGGCCCAGGTTACAGATGAGAGAACAATCACTCACACACTTGACAGGGAAGTACACTGAGGAAAGAAGCTACATGATGGGATGGTGCCTTTCTAACCTTTCTAATCACATGTACAAAATAAGTTGTTGTGAGAAAATTATTCTACTATTTGGGTGTTTCTTTTAAGATTTACATCTAGTTTAGCAATTCTCCTGTGCATGTTGATGTAATATGATATTTTGCTTGGGAAGATGTAAGATTTAAGCAGCATACTGAAGACCTCCCACTTTCCCTTCTCTCCTCCCCATATTAATCCATGACCTATACCACACTGAGGCTCTTCTTGAGCTTCCTTCCTTAATTTTTTTTCTTCTACTTCTGTTTTTTTAGGAAATAAATAATTCTAGCTAGGACTTCCAGCAATGGGTGAAAAATATTGGCATGAATTTGAATACAGCAGACTTTCCAGTAWTTACTATACAGCACCTTCTCTTCATTGATATTCAATAGCAATAAGAAAGCCCCCTATGCATGTGTAAATATACATGTACAAACGAATTCACACTTGTATAACATGCTTCCTTATAATGATTGCAGTTGCTTGTAGCTGATCTTGAGGATACAATTCTCACAAAATGTGACTTGGAGAAAAAAGTAAAGTAAGAAAGTTGATKAAGTTTTCCATTTTGGGAACAGGAATAAGAACATTTTAGGAAAGAGGCTGTCAGTTCTGAGAAGCGATTATATATTGAAATGTTACTAATAGATGCATAGAAGGTCTGTATTTAGTCTTTAACACATGTCTCAAAATTGTAAAAATATAAATCCTTTCAATGAGAAAGGACAGATTTCTGATGTTAAAATTAAGCACAACATCCCATGTTTAATCATCTTGAGTAGGACACAGTATTGGCTGACCAACACTGAGGAGGAAAAAGTCTCTAACTTCCCCAGTGGCATGCATGACACTGCACCTGGAGGCATCATCTGCATTAATAACTGATGCAGTTCAAAGAAATAAGGTCATTTGTTCAATTTGCCGTGATCCGCTGTGGTTCTGCAGGTCTGTATCTGCATCTGCATAAATGGGCTAGAGGAAGACCTTCCACGGGTTGAGAAGGATTGGATTAGGGATCACTTAGGCAAACTTAGGCCACTCAAAAATCTATGGGCCCAGATGGGATGCACCCGAGAGTGCTGAGGGAACTGGCCGAAGTTATTGCTCAGCCTCTCTCCATCATCTTTGAGAGGTCCTGGAGAGCAGGGGAGGTGCCCGAGGACTGGAAGTGAGCCAACGTCACTCCAGTCTTCAAAAGGGGCAAAAGCCAATGTCACTCCAGTCTTCAAAAAGGGCAAGAGGGAGGAGCCAGGCAATTACAGGCCGGTCAGCCTCACCTCTGTCCCTGGAAAGGTGATGGAGCAGTTCATCCTAGAGGGAATCTCCAGGCATATGAAGGAGAAGAAGGTGTTGAGGAGCAGTCAGCATGGATTTACGAAGGGGAAGTCATGTCTGACGAACCTCATAGCGTTCTATGATGGGATGACAGGCTAGCTGGATGAGGGGAGAGCCGTGGATGTTGTCTACCTTGACTTAAGCAAGGCTTTTGACACTGTCTCCCATAATATCCTCATATGGAACTAGACGGTGCACGGTGGACTAGACGAGTGCACGGTGCGGTGGATGGAGGGCTGGCTGGATGGYAGAGCTCAGAGGATGGTGATAAAGGGGGTTGAGTCCAGTTGGAGGCCTGTGGCCAGTGGTGTCCCCCAGGGGTCAGTACTGGGCCCAGTGCTGTTCCATTTTTTCATCAGTGACCTGGACGAGCGCACTGASTGCACCCTGAGCAAGTCTGCAGATGACACCAAGCTGGGTGGAGTGGCCGACACTCCGGAGGGCTGTGCTGCCATCCAGAGGGACCTGGAGAGGCTGATGAGTTGGGCAGAGAGGAACCTCCTGAGGTTCAATAAGGACAAGTACAGGTCCTGCACCTGGGGAGGAATAACCCCAGGTTATATGGCACCAGTAACCCCCAGGCACAAGTACAGATTAGGGGTCGACCTGCTGGAGAGCAGCTCCACAGAGAGGGACCTGGGAGTCCTGGTTGACACCAAGTTAACCATGAGTCAGCARTGTGCCCTCATGGCCAAGAAGGCCAATGGAATCCTGGCCTGCATCAGGAGGAGTGTTGCCAGCAGGTCAAGGGAGGTGATTCTGCCCCTCTACTCAGCTCTGGTGAGGGCTCACCTGTAGTACTGTGTGCAATTCTGGGCTCCCCAGTAAAAGAGGAACATGGAGCTTCTAGAGAGGGTCCAGAGAAGAGCAACCCGGATGATTAAGGGAATGGAACATCTCTCGTACGAGGAGAGACTGAGTGAGTTGGGCCTGTTCAGCTTGGAGAAGAGAAGGCTGAGAGGGGATCTGATTAACATGTATAAGTTCATGAAGGGAGAATGCAGGGAAGAAGGGGACAAGCTGTTTTCATTGGTGGCCAGCGATAGGACAAGGGGAAATGGGCATAAGCTGAAACACAGGAAGTTCCATCTCCAGGTGAGGAGGAACTTCTTTACTGTTAGGGTGACAGATCAGTGGAACAGGCTTCCCAGGGAGGTTGTGGAGTCTCCTTCTCTGGAGGTCTTCAAAACCCGCCTAGATGCCACCCTGTGCCACATGCTCTAGGTGTGCCTGCTTGAGTGGGAAGGTTGGACTAGATGATCTCTAGAGGTCCCTTCCAACCTTGAAGATTCTGTGATTCTTTGATCTACAAAACACTTTTACCAACAAGGAATCTTGTGCCAGTGGTTGTACGTGCCAGCACGTACACATGCATAGACAGACAAGTGTTGGATAGCCATGTGTTCCCATTGCACGAAGACGTCTCTGAAGGTTCCCCAGTGAACAGCAGCTTCGGCCTTGCAGAAGTTGGGAAATCAAGGAGGTGCTTTGTAAATGCACCAGTGACATATTTGAGTGCCCACAGGAAGTGAAATTAGCACCATAAAGAAAAGCTTTCCTGCACACTACACTGCCAGCATAGTCGCATGCTGCATCGAATGACCAAGTGCCACTGGTGCAGGACAAACTGTGATTCATGTTTCAGTAAATGCCGTTGGCCGCATGTGGACAACAGCACTGCTGTTAAAGGGGTAAGCAGGGAAGGAGGAAATGTTTTTGATAGGATTTTTTATTTCAACCACTTTATGCATATACACTAAGGAGATATATTTGCTGGTTCAGCTGGAGAAATGTTAAATTATCGTAAGAATCCAATTTAATCAGGAGACTCCTTSAAGCACTGAAAGTGACAGCAGGCCTCAGAAAAATGGCAATATATTCTTTAGTTATTTCTTCCTTGTGCTTCATTCTTACTCGGAACTGTTCATCTGAGTTTTCCCCTGGGGAAAACATCTTGAGGCACCTCTTATGACAACTAGAAAGCAAAAGAATTACAAACGAAAGAATGTGAATAAGTTTTGTTAGTAATACAATACGAATAATGTTGGTATATTCTATTTTAATTTTGCATGGCCCCGTTTCCCAAAATCTCTTATCAATTAGGTTTAAAAACTTCAGTAAATATCATCACCCTCTTGTGTACTGGGATGTAATCAAAGTTTTTTTTTTTATTTTTTTTATTTTTAATCTTTGAATTGATATCATTTTAAAACTTGGACAACTGTGGAACATCCTGTCCTCTGCTAAATGCCTTGATGACCTCGCAGCATTCTTTTATTATAATCAAAAGCACAGTTGTCAAATTCTCAGACATGGGGTGATTAAACTAAACAGTTCAAGAGAGAAGACAACACACTGTCGCTTCTTTTCAACACTGAAAATGTTAGTTATAAGTCATAACAAACTTCAGTCATAATCWTTTCTTATTATAAAATATAATTCTTATGCAGGTAACAATCACTTCAGTTTTTCACCTTAGCAGATACTCCTCTTTTAGTGAAATCTTTTAGTGAAATACTTAACATTTTCTGTCCATTTCTAAAATGGAAGACATATTGTTATGGCTTATAAAACAAAACAAGGATATATCTGTAGTGCCTATTTTTTTCTTCTTTTTGCCTATAGTGTTTGTAAAATAGCCCTTTTGATTGTCCAAAAAGATTTTCCAGTCTTCTAAATAAAAACAGGCACCAGTTTTCTCTGCAAGCTTTTAAAGCTGTTTGTATTCAACACAAGCATTTCTCCCTACAGTTCTGTCTCTCTGCAAGCTTCATAAATGCAGAGCTGTCAGTATTTATTTATTGCTTGAGAATATTTTCCCTAGGACTATAAACTACACACATTTAATGCTTTTTTTTTTTTTTTTTTTTCTGGTTTATACTTAACTCATTCACTGTTGGGCACTTCAGGGCCTTATCTTTGCATTATCAATAACATATCATTTGTATGATGCAGTTCCTTGTACAAATATTTAATTTATTAAAACTGATTAAGTAAACTTATAACTTTAATGTATGGTCCTAAAATATTTACTTTTTTAAAGATTTTTTTTAAAAATCATTTGTTATTTCTATTACAATATCTCAAGAAATGTCCTCTTTCTTTTCAACATATTTAGAGATAACTCTGTACAACATCACTACTTAGAGCTTTTATACTTCAATCATAAAATGTTAGATATCCTATAACCATGAGATAGAAGAAACTCTTGGAATAAGCAGGATCAATTTGCAAATTGTATTAAAAACTGGTCTCAAATACCATAAACTGTCTCTAGATTTTAAACTATCAGGGATTTCAATGTATTTATTATGGAACTTTGTTTCTGACCATCTTAGAATTGATATTTGCACAATCTGAATATTAAGACATTCAGTTCATTAGTTCAGAGCTCTCTGGATCTATTAGCATGGTCCAGATTTAAGTTTATTAAAAATAAATTAACTTGAACTCTTCAACTACTGCCTTCTGAGATTATACAATTTCATTTCACTTCTCCCAAAATATTGTAAATGCATATAAAGTTTTTATATTAAAAGCTGATATAATTGGTTTTCCTTCATGYGATACTCTGTATTTCAAAGTTAATTAGTGCTACTACTGTACATGCTGTTTCACTTGCTTTATTTTTTAATTTGCACGGGAGGGTGCATCATATATTGATGTAGCTAATCTAAACAGTTTCCAGAGAGTCTCCTTCTTACGTATTGTACTTACCATAGCTTTACATATGCTGATATAATCAGATCATAATTGGAAAATGGGATGCCAGGCAAAAAAAGGCTTTGCATTAAACTGGTATACTCTATGGAAATATGTTAAGTATGTAAAAACATAACAAGAAAATCAAAATAGTTTATTTTGATCATGTCATTCATTTCATAAAACAATATAAARTTGAGTTGAATGAAATATTTTGTCCCTGTTGAAAAGAACTTATCTTGCACCATGTATTTTTAAAAATAAAAGTATAATAACAAAAACCTTTTTTTCTTCTGAAATGAATTTCCTACATTTTCTTGGATTTATTTAAGTATTATTTTTAATTGAGAAATACAGATATGTCACAACCACAGAATCACAAAATGGTTGAGGTTGGCAGAAACTTTTGAAGATCATCTAGTCCAACCTGCTGTGCATAAGCAGGGGCACCTACAGTATATTACAAAGGATCATGACCAGGTGGATTTTGAATATTTCCAGAGAAGGTGGCTCCACAGTCTCTCTGAGAAACATGTGCCAGTGCTCTGTCATTTGCACATTCAAGAAGTTTTTCCTCAAATTCAGGTGGAACTTCCTGTCCTTCGTTTTCAGCTGTTGCCTCTTGTCCTGTCCCTGGCCGCCACTAAAAAGAGTGTGGCCCCATCCTCTTGACATCCTCCCTGAAGATATTTCTGTACTGTTATTTTATATATTATGTTATGTTGTCACATTGTTATGTTGTATACTATGTTATCTTTGTATACTTGTATATTGCTACTTTGTAAGAATTAATATAAGCATACATTTATTTAAAAACCTGATCATGTCTTGGATCCAGCACTTAAATCAGGGTTTATATCTTCCTAATTCTTCTTTATTTCRTGCTAGAATTTGGAGACCTTTTCTAATGGATTGCTCTAGTCACTTATTATTTAAGATATAAGGAACAACTAGATATGAAGAACAAATTTTCTATGTGAACTCTTTATGTTAGGCCTCTAAAAATTGCAGAAAGTATTTAGACACATGAAAACTGCATGGTCTAAGCCTCATTTCACCTAGGTTCATGATCAGTTTCATCACTTTTGGATAACTCTGTATTACAAGATACTTCAACGTTATGTCCTAAAATATATGATATGGAATGTAGCTTTAAAATGTGGAACCTAAACTTTTATTAATATGTTTTTTTTTCATTTAGTTCCCATTTTCTTTCAGTGTTCTAGTTCACATTTTCTTTCAGTGTTCTCTTCTTTGATTGATACAAGACTCTCCATTAATTTCTCCTTTCTCCTGGCCCCCTTTAAGCATGCAAATTAATACCTCTTGCCAGACAAGCTTATTAAATGCCTCTGGCTTTCTGGAACTGTAAGACATTTGATCAGAAAATGAAAAAAAAAAAAAAAAGAAAAAAAAAGCTGGCTTGCAGTTGGCATTGTTCTTTCTCTTTTAGTTGGCATTTGTACAACATTCACATTAACTCTGTGCCCACAGCCTCAAACTGAGTAATATTTGAAATGCAAAATGTATGGAAGAAGTTAGAGGAAAAAAATCTAAATGAGTTTTGGGTTTTCCTGTTCTCCATTGATTGCATGTGCAAGTCAGATTCAGGATTGAAAACAGAGAGATGAATATTAAATATTCCAAATCCACAAAGAATTATAGTATCTTTTAAATTCATCTCTTTAGGGTAAACCCAAGATGTTGATACAACTCAGTCCTTTTTTTAAACATCTTGGCCTGGGTATGATATGATATACTGTAATAGACAGTCTTTCCCAACAGTAATGCGCAATGTTAAGAGTAATTTTTTGAGCATAAAAAGAACACCACTGTCAAACGGGAAATATACAGAAAGACAGATTTGATTTATATACAACCTCATTTCCCACTTTGCTCCCCCTATCTCATGAATAAGTAAGCTGTTATATGAGCTGTTATATATGATTTTATTCTGCAGCTATCAATATGCAAGAATTTTTTATTTGTTTAACATTGTTGGCTATAATCATACAAAGAACAAACTTTGACCACTAATTTTCAATGAAAAAAAAATGTAAATGATATGTAGCATTTGTGTGCAATTTTTGTGCAATTATTAGTACTTCAAGTCAGTTTGTTCAAGGCCCACTGAGTTCTGTTTCTAAAAATATTTTATCTGTTTCTAAAATAATATCTAGGACTCTTTGTTTTGACTTACTCTGTTTCTGAAAAGGTTGCAAGAGTATTTCAGTATCTGGTTTGGAAATAAGTGTTTTTCTTCTTTTCTGAAATGAGTCACCTGAGAAAATTACTACCCAGTTCTCCCCATAAAAGATTTAAGTGATTACGAAGACATGCAGACTGATCCAGAGAGTGCTTCCAGGAAGACAGTTATGCTCCTACTTTGACAACAACCATCTAAGAGACTTCAGCATGGTACTATTTCCTTTTTTTTTTTCAACCTTTTATTTTCTCTCTTCCACATTGCTAAGTACAAACAGACTGATAACTCATGCTTGAATAAAGATTATTTTTTTTAGAATGCATTCCTATTGCCCAAAACAATACAACTCAAATACCAAGTGGAACTTCTATGTACCAGTAATAACAGTGAAAAAATACAATAATAATGTTAATAATGGGTGCATGAAAAATAACTTGAGGTCCTAAGAACCAGTCAAAATGTATATAGAAATATCAGASTAAAAATACAACTGGCCGAATTTCCCCTGACTATATGTATAAAGTCTTTCACTGTATTTGCTGATCTCATAAATAACATTGAAAATATCTTTTGAATGAAGATTTTGAATGTATGATTTAACCTAAGTTTATTGTATACATTGCAGGCATGCTTTTTTTAGCTTTTTTTCTCATTATTAATTATTTTCAATTCTGCTGTTATTTCAATATATGACAGAGAATTCTTCAGATTTCAAGGGCTTATAAAGACAACTTAGTGAACATGCCATTTTCTTTAATTTCAAATCATTAAATAAAAGAGTCTGTTATCACTTCATTTGGCCTTCATGAGTCATAATTCTTATTGCCCATATCAAGAGCTTTCGGAGATAACTTAAGAGTTAGGTGTAGCTTTTAAGAGAGTGTCACAGGAATTGCTGTGTCAGARATATTCTGCTCACATTGTGAATTCAATTCCAGTGCTGTGCACTCACTTTTTGTTGGTTTAATTGACTGCCTACTATTTTGAAAACACCTCCCAGATTTTCCCATTTAGTACAATAATTATCTTAAATGTWTTATGCTTTCATATTATTATCCCAAGAAAAGGGGTTAGCATAATCTWACATACTATAATAAAAGCAACAAACATAAATTGCTCTGCTTGTATAATTCTTGACCATTCATAAATCACGTATTTTCTTCAGTTATTAAGTTACTACAGTGCTATGAGTTTCCTTACTTGTCAAAAGYATAGCTACGTCAAAAATTTAGGAAAGCTGATGTTCATTCTAACTCACATTTATAAGCAAGAAATTACACACTGAAATAACCTCCAGGTAAAAGAACCATCACTTTCATATGCTCTTCCTATTGCAAGCCGAAATCCACTTTTTTTGAGTAGGTGCAAAAGGTAGTGACAAGGAGATTATACTTTCAAGTGAACAATAAAGACATAAATAGAGGCAATCATCCAGGAGGACACAGGACTTCTTTCAATTCTGTACATAGAGGCATCTAAATATGTATTTGAGGTATCACCATGAAAAATATGAACTTTATCTAGATGCCTTGACTTAGTCYGAGAGACTTGACTTAGTCTTGACTGTCCAAGAGAATTAGGTTTGCCATCATGTTTATTGCTTTACATTGCTTTGCACTCTGTGTAGGAGACAGTTTGGGGGCAAACTCTTCCTGGTGGTGGCCAGAACAAGGGTTAATGGGTACAAATTGAAACACAAGAAGCTCCATCTCCGTATGAGAAAGAACTTCTTTCTTGTGAGGGTGATAGAGCCCTGGAACAGGCTGCCTGGGGAGGTTGTGGAGTCTCCTTCTCTATAGATCTTCAAAACCCACCTAGATGTGACCCTGTGCCCTGTGCTCTCGGTGTCCCTGCTGGAGCAGAGGGATTGGACTAGATGATCTCCAGAGGTCCCTTCCTACCTCAAACATTCTGTGATTCTGTGATMCTATTATTTGTTCTGATTGTTCACATGCAAACTAACAAACAAAGAAATTGTTTTGTTTTGCCATGTTCCCAAAGCCTGCAACATTTTATTTTATTTTATTTTATTTTATTTTATTTTATTTTATTTTATTTTATTTTATTTTATTTTATTTTATTTTATTTTATTTTAACAATTTTCATTGTTTATTCAGGACCATGTTTTAAAAAAAAATGAATTTTCACTGTCCACAATGATTCCCTACTATGGTTTTAATTGCAGAGAAGTGAGGGGAAGTGAAGGGAAGGAACGTTAAGAGAAGAGAAAGAAAGGCAAGGCACGGCCTTTGGAAACAGTGGATGGGAAATTACACAATTGAAAATGTTGACACATAAAAATAGCATTATGAATATCTGATTTTATGATTAGGAGGATGACAAAATAATGATAAAATGTACAAAGTGAGTATTTAGAAAGAATTGTGGAAGACAGTAGAGAAAATGAGAAAAAGAAAATGGAAGATGTAGGACAAAGCTCAAAAATAGGGAACTTATTTTAACTCACAGAGGGACAAGAAATACTACAGTGACTAAGGAGAGGAGATTAGCTATCATGCAAAAGAACAACATGTTAAAAGAATGTTTTTGTAATTTAAGATCATTTGAGGTCATACTCTCAGTCTTGAATCAAAATATGGAAGTAAATTAATAAGCTTGGTTTGATACTTCTGTAAATACAAGGTGATTCTGTTATAAGAAGCTACTGTTCCAGAGATGTTTGTAACATGGTTGCTAAAGGAAAAGTACCGTAATGACTGTGAGTAAACCCTTTTACTTTAGATATTGCAAGTTATTATTTGTGAAAGCCAAAAAGGCAGCCTTTTTCTCCTACTAACAACAAAACAGTTGAATTCATGTTGAGAGAAAGATAAAATGGAAAATGAAATGATCCTAATGTGCTAGGATCTTCACAATGGTAGAGATCAGCCCAAGAAGATCACTTTGATTTTACTCAAATCTCCAATCTCCAATGAAGACTGCACTCCATTTAAGGTTTTTATGTGACATTTCTAGTTCATTGCAATCAGTATCTTATTTCCAGGGTAAAAATTGCTTTCAGAAAACATGTTTCTATAGCACATAAAAACAGGAGAACCCCCTAGTGAAAAATCACTCTTAATAAACATGATTAAAGGACCATCTTAATCTGCTTGAGAATGTGAATTTTTCACAGATTACGTCAATTTATTCTAACTTGATTCCTGCAGTGCTGCTCAGGAAGTGTTAGTCTCTCTTCTAGGTGCATAGCTGAAGCTTGAGAGATACTTTGTATAATTGAAACTAGTAGGAAAGAAAGAAAGAAAATGTTTGTTTTCTTGCTTGCTTGCTATTTGACTGGAAACTGAATTTCTTCCATTTTATATCTCCTTCAATATTATTATTAATCAGTTTTTAAGTCATAAAGTTATGTAATCTGCTTGTGAATGTTTCTTGCCTCTAGTCTCAACTGCAGGCAGAAGAAGAATTCTTAGAGAATAATTCTGGAAATTAAAGCATAGCTTTGGAGATAGGAAGCCTCCAGTTTTCTTGATCAAGCTAATCTGTTCTGCAATGGAAAAGAAGTGGATTTAATGTAAATAGAAAGAGTAGACAGCCTGTCTTCAGGTAGCTACCTGAAGCCAAGAGATGCCAGGAGATTTGAACCAAGTAGTAACAGATGACAAAGCCTACAATTTAGTAGTATTAATAATATTAGCAGTTCTGGAATACTGTAGAACAGATGATCCAAAATATAGTAGCATATACCTGAGTGAAAAGTAAATGTAGATCTAAGTTAGAATTTGAATGTTGATAAACAAATGAAGGGAGTCTAGCAATTATTCACAGAGAAGTACTGTTAATCTACAATCAAAATTATAGTATTCTGATGGAATGCAAATAAAACTCTTGTTAAGGAAGAACTGACAGTGAAAAATACATATTCTTACTCTGAAAATCTAACAAAGTTATGACACAGGAYGAAGAAAGAATATATAAAAATCAAAGGCAAAAAAATCTGGAAATTATCTGTGAAGGGATCTAATTTTAGATTTTCTAAATAAAAAGCAGAGGTAAATAAAGATCTAATTTTAATCAACTATCAACAGACAGAATTTGCCATTACAATAATTTTAAATACCAAAGTGTCTATTAAAAACTCCCTCTCTCTCACACACACACATATTCATACATACATAAAATGATATAGTTGATCTCATTGTCAGATTTGAATAGTGATGGAAAGAAATGTTTATTTAAGAGGATGAATGAACTAGTGAAGGAGGCAACTATTTTAGGTTTTTTTTTTTTATTTTAAGAGAAATTTGACTGAGAACCTACAAATAGACAAGCATTTAGATCGATGTGCTCATGAAATGAAAGAATTAAGTACTGTAGCACAAGGAAGACATAAGACACAAAAGAAAGAAAGACACTAAATTTCAAAAAAAAAAAAAACAATAATCTTGAGAAACTGGCCAAAAATATATGTATATATGTATTTATAGATAGAACCAAAAGAATAAAGAAAGGTAGGAAAGCTGACAGTTACTGGTAGACTCTATATTAAATGCTTTGTAGAAAATTATGCTTATATTAATAAAAAATAGAAAGTATAAAAAGAAGGTACTATGAATGAATAAATATAAAAAGCAGGTATTATGAATGAATAAGCTAAAAATCAAAATGGAAACATGCAATAAGTGTATATAGCTAAAGCAAAAGAAATAGCCAGGGTGTTAAAGTGAATATGTATAATTTGCAAGCTGTGATTTAATTAACAATGTGTTTAAAGAGTAGAAAAGAATTTATAAATATTTATATTTAGGAAGAAAAGATCAGAGAACAACAGCAAGAAATATCATTAAGTAGAAACAGAGATCACACAACAGTTAAGGACTGTGGCACCACTATCTTTCTTTCTTCTATTTCACTAAAGAGAGATTAAGTTTTACTTGGTCTCTAATTGTCCTAAACATCAAATTGGAATGCAGCCTATATTGGGAAAATTATAGACTATGCTAATGGATGTATGCTGAAATAGATGTGTTTATGACCATATGACTTGATGAAACTGACCCTTTAGTTTTTAAAAATCTAGTCAAAGAAGTCTCTAAATGATTAGAGAAGTCTCTAAATAATTAATTATTAATAATTATTAATCAAAAACAAAACTACAATCAACATGATGTGGTCAAGTATAGGTTACATCTAAACAAGCTAATTATTATTTCTGACAAATAAACTGGCTTAAACACTGGCTTAGTGTTTAAAAGGAATATATGCACACATTCACTTAAGTATACTGTATATTGTTAACATTATTCTTCACATCATATTCTAATTAAATGTAATATAAATTGAAATATCAAGATGCATATATTAAAATATGTGCTCTTTAAAAAGAGCAGTACATTTGCAAGACCATAAAAAAATTTGGCAAGTATATCTAACTGAATTTTATATTTTGAACTTAGCTAACTTAAGAAATTGTCAAATTTGAAAACTGGCTAGGACATCAAATTTGTTCAGATTGTTCTTTTATCTGTGCCCAAAGACAGTGAGACCTTCCCAAAGGATTTATAAGTGCCTCTCACTCCCTCTCACTCCCACTTGTGGACATAAAAAGCAATGGGGCAATCTGGATACTAAAATACTCCTGTTTAATTTAGGTCCTAGTATTCTCTGAAGATCTACAAGGTCCTATTTCTCTGCTTGTCCAGCAAGAAAAATTAGACTTGCAAAAATTAAGATATCTACATAGTTGATCTCTGAACTTAAAGAATCTAGATCTAAACTTTGTCCACATACTTAAGTGAAGCAAATTTTGTGGATATTATGTAGTGGATATAAAAGTAGAGGAAACACTAGATCTGGGTACTGTTGYAGCCATAAGTACAGGCTTTTTAAACTCGTAAAGTAGATGGAAACTATGCAAGATGCAATTGCTATTTACTTGCCTTGAATATAAACATAAGCACACTAAAAGAGCATAACTGGTAGTATTRTATATGCATTTTGTAGTGTCATACCCCTAAGAATATTTTGCAACACAACTAAGCTTAAATATTCAAATAATATGTAAGTGCCAAAGGGGCAAACATAGATTCATGGAAGAGCAGCAGGAAAACATTACAAGCAGTAAAATACTCAAGATAACAACTAAGAGCAGTAGATAGATAAAGAAGATATCTAGTAAAACCAAAATAGTGTTGTAGAGCAGGCCAGAAGGGTTTCTGGAGGAACCAGAATAATCCTGCAGGATAAGCAAAACCTGAACAAATTCTGGTTCTCGAAATAAGATCATCTATGCAAAGATCATATGAAGTTACCCAAGAAAGACGGGGAGGAAACAAGTCATGCAGTTTGGTTTCAGTTTCTCTCATTGATGACATCTTGTACCTTACCACCTTGACCTCAAGAACCATGAACCATCTAGGACTAGCTAGCTGTTCATGCTACCTGGATAGCATTAACTCTACAGTAATGAATATTTGCAGTTGATTTTGGATAAGCTTTATAAAGACTGATATGTACTGATAAAGATTGAAAATGCTTAAAAACTAGCCATTGGCCATGTGCATTGTTAACATCTGTCCAGTACAGCATTGTTCCAAAATTCAAATCTCTTCTGATTGGTCAGTCTTCCAAAAAGTCTCATTTCAGCAATCTAATTTTCTAGCAGATATGCATGTCCATTTATATATATATATATATATATATATATATATACACACACACACACACATTACATACATATATTCAGCTGCAACGCTATGCAGACAAACAAAATGTCAAACATTTGTTCAGATAAAACAGCATGAGATAATTTCTGAAACTATAGGTCTTTGAAGAAGATGACACTTTTTTTTCACTCACAGACAAGAAAGAAATTGAGCTAGCACCTCAATTTCTATGGAGAATATGTTTGTTTGTCTAAATAAAGGACATAGTCTATGAGGCAATCTCTTGTCGGCAGGTCCAAGCTGGTTTACATCCATGTTGCCCAGGGCTAGCTATCTCCAGAGAAGACTGGCTGCTACTAGGTAGAATACAGCCCTGTGTCCCCTTGGAGTCCCATGCAGTGTCCTTTAGGCCCTCAGGCATAACTGGTGTTTCATTTCAGAATACCTGAAAAAATATGCAAGCTGTATTGCAGTMCATCAAAGTGGTATTTTTATAGCATAAAACTGTGGGTAGGTGTTGTATACAATGGTTTATGATCTAGCAACAGCTGCTTATTCATTTTTTATTCAATCTGGAGCTTATCTAACTATGTGTGAACGGGAAGATCTAGGAATACTTTCAAGCTCCTGTATCTAACTTCATGCTGAGAACACATCCTTATTTTGAAGCCAGTCAGACATGCAAGTGCTGTGCCCTTTCCTGACATCCAAACTCTGATTTGCACAGAAAGGAAACTCAAAGTAATCAAAGTGATGATATATATCATCACCTGCTTCCATCTTCAGTCTGTACAATCAGGCTGTGTCTCTTCCTGCTAAATAAATCAAGGCAGGAACCTACCTGTGATCATTAGATCAAGCAGTACAAAGCACAGCCAAAAAGAGAGAAAGTAGTGCAGTCATCCATGGACACAGCTGAGACTTGCCCACTTGCTTCTTTTATTAATTAATACAAACCTCTTCCTCAGGGAAAAATTACAGCCTGAGTTACACTACAACATGCTCGGACACTGCTTTTGACATGCCATCATTATTCTCATAGGTAGGAGAAGCTTGCTATACACTGAGATGTGTAAGCTTGAGAATAACTATATATTCACATGAATATTCAATTCATATGAATAAATTTGTAATGTGGGTTGTGACACCCTGGTAGCTTTATCCTTTAGTCTTACTCACCAGAGCAGTAATTTGTAATTTGTCTGAGTATTTCCTACTCGGGGAACACTGACACTGAGGGAATTGTTATCTTATAAACTGGAAAACATAAAATAATGTGGCAGAATTTAATCATGCTCTTGTTTTCTAAAGACACAAGAATATTAAGAAGAGGTGCTTGACTTAGAAATATGGAAAAACTCCACTACTATGTGGTGCTTTTTAGATCTCCCTTGTCTAGAAGAAGATAGGAATGCTACTCCACCAAACAACAAAGTAATGAAATGCTAAAACTTTCACAGTGAAAAGTGAAAGATAAGATGTTTATGATCATAGAATTCTTAAGGCTGGAAGGGACCTCTGGAGGTCATTTGGTCCAACCTCCCCTGCACACGCAGGGTCACCTAGAACATGTGGCATAGGGCTGTGTCTAAGTGGGTCTTGAATATCTCCAGAGAAGGAGACTCTGCAACCTCTCTTGGCAACCTGTTCCAGTGCTCTATCACCCTCACTGTCAAGAATTTTTTTCTTAAGTTCCTGTGAAACTTTTGGTTCTTCAATTTGTGGCCAATTCTTCAATTTGTGGCTTTGCTGAAATCCAGGTAGATGACATCCACCGCTCTGCTCTCATCTATCCAGTCAGTCACTACATCATAGAAGGGCTATCAGGTTAGTCAAGCATAATTTCCCCTGGGTGAATCCATTCTGGCTACTCCTGAGTGCCTTCTCCTCCACATGTCTGGAGACAATAGCCAGGATGAGCTGTCCCATTACTTTCCCAGGGATGGAGGTAAGGATAACCAGCCTGTAGTTGTCCCAGTCCTCCTTTTCGCCTTTTTTGAAGACTGGAGTGACACTGGCTTTCTTCTAGACCTCCGACACCTCCCCTGTTCTCCAGGACCTACCGAAGATGATGRAGAGCGGCTCGGCTATGACATCTGCCAGTTCACGCAACACTCTGGGGTGCATYCCATCAGGGCCCATGGATTTGTGAGTGTCGAGTTTCCTCAGGTGTTCTCTGACCCAATCTTCCTCTCCCCAGAGCAAGTCTTCCTGTTTCCTGTCCTCTTCTCTTGTCCTTAGGGCCTGGGATTCTAGAGGGCTKCCCTTGAAAAACACCGAAGCAAAGAACGCATTCAGCAACTCTGCTTTTTCTGTGTTTTTGTGTAACCAGGGCACCCACTCCGTTCACCAGTGGACTCACATTATCCCTGACCTTCCTTTTGTTGTTAATATATTTGAAGAAGCTTTTCCTGGTATTTTTAACATCCCTCGCCAGATTACATTCCAAAYGTGCCTTAGCTTTCCTGGTGGCATCTCTGCTATTTCTGATGGCATTCCTGTGTTTCTTGTAAGGGGTCTGTCCTTCCACATTCTGTATACCACCTTCTCCTTCTTCTTGGGCATTGCAACAACGTCCTTGCTTCCTTGCTCCTCCACACAGGCCTTCTGCCCCCTATGCCTGACTTCTTAGACACAGGGATGCACTCTTGCTGAGGGTGCAGGAAGTGCTGCTTGAATACTAACCAGCTCTCCTGGGCCCCTCTTTCTTCTAGAGCCCATGGGATCCTTCCAAGAAGAGGCTAAAGTCATCCCTCCTGAAGTCCATGGTTGCAAGGCCACTTACAGCCCTGCCTMCTCCTCATTCGATCCTGAACTCTGCCAACTCACAATCATTCTCGCCAAGGCTGCCCGCTACCTTCACATCTCCAATGAGTCCATCTCTCTTTGTTACTAGGAGGTTCAGTAGCTCACCTCTCCTCGTCAGCTCCTCCGCAACCTGTGCCAAAAAGTTGTCATCAACACACTKCAGAAACCTCCAGAACCATTTGTGCCTCACAGTGTTATCTTTCCAGCAGATATCAGGGTAGTTAAAGGCCCCCATGAGACCCAGGGCCTGGCATTGTGAGCCAACTTCCAGCTGCTTGTGGAAGGCCTCATCAACTTCCTCATCCTGGTTTGTAGCAGACACCCACCACAGTGTCTTCCACCATAGCCTGCCCTTTAACCCTTAGCCACAAGCTCTCAACCYGCTTATCATCCACTCCCACGTTGAGCTCCATACATTCCAGTTGCTCTCTCACATACAGACCAACTCCACCACCTTACCTTCCAAGTCTGTCTTTCCTAAAGAGCATGTAGCCTTGCAGGTTTCCCTGCCGGGAAGGGGTAAAAGAACACCCTCTATAATCATGTCCTATCTGCACTTCCCCACTACCATACATTTCTGCTAGACTCTGGTTGACTTTGGCTTCATGGTATTGATTGCCATGTCCRTGTGACACGCCCYTTCCCCCTTCTTGTTTAGTTAAAGCTCTCCTAACTAGGTTGGCCAGCCTTTTGTTAAAGATATGTGTGCCACTCTTACTGAGGTGGCTCCCATCATTCCCACTAGCTGGTGGTCAAACAGAGTCCCGGTGGTCAAACTCATGGGAACAAAGTCATAGTGCCTAATGATCTAATTTGGAACTGACATGAAAAGCAACTAAAGTTTTATTCCTTTTCCATTCAGTTTTAAAACACATTGACTGGATTACTGACTATCTTTAAAAACTGAAGTAAATGAAAACAAAAAAAKGTATCAAACATTCCTGTTATTCCTATTCCTCAAACATTCCTATTATTCTGTTATATATATTAAGGCAGTAGCTTGAGCAAGATAGTGGATTTTTTTTTAAGGAAAAAAATACATATGCATAATGGTTCAAATAGGGAAAGATGTTACAAAAAATATTAATCTAATTCCAAGATATGTTTCTTTGTGTGACATGCTAAAAAATAAATTTTAACTTTACTTTGATTCTACAGGAGAGGGAAGGCCAAGGAAGCCAGAGCTTTGAGGAAGGCCCAGATATTTTCTTATAGTGACTCCCCAAAGAAGACCAAACAAGCTTTTAAACTAAAAACAACCAAAAGAAGAAAGAAGCTTGTCACACTGTAAACAAGAAAAACTAATTTGTCAAATAAAGAGAATTCAAAGTGACTTAAACCTTAGGAATAAAATTAAAAGGGCTTGTAAGCTAGAATTCTCCTCATTGTAAGCTAGACTTCAGGGATTTCTTCGGTTCCAAACTGGGTTTCAGGTAGCTTTTGCATTTGCAACAAAATACATGCAGTTGCCTCTGGTCCCTAAGCAGGCTTTCTAACTGCTTTCTGCTCCTCTTGGCATTCCCTCTGTRCAGATTTCCAACTTTTAGTCTTTCCTGAAAGCTGTCACCCTTCCCCTTCCTTCCACTGATTTCAACCAGGAATTGTKTCCCCGACTGGGCTCAGCTGCCCTCAAACAAGTATGTACTTCCCCAAACTGATGACATTGACCCCTTCTCTCTATTCTTTAAAAATATTCTAGCTATAAACAAAGAGGAAAAAAAAATAAGAGTGCCTTTGTCACACTACTCAATTAAAAAAAAAAAAAAAAAAAAAAGTATGGAAGACCCTTCAGCCATAGTAATAATATGGGACACTTCAAAAGTAACAGAAAAGACTCTCAAAGAAAAAAATACAATGTGGTAACACAGAACTTGAGCGTACATGTAACTAGGACATTCCCCATAACATCTCATAAATCCTGTTGCAGTTCCAGTATTGTCTTTTTCTGTCCCTAAACCTTTGAACCCTATAGTAAGTCCTATAGCTCCTTATGCAGCAATAGCTCTTAGTTGCATACCATTCAGGATTTGTTGTTGTTAAATCATCTTAATGAGTGTCCCACTAGGGACGGTGGCTTAACTGTGCTTAGCAGTTTCTAGGGCTAGTTGATTTTGATAGATAAACTTGTATGGATTTCCTCTCCTGACAGTGTTTTCATGATCAGTTCTGTTCTTTAGGTATGTTCTGCATCCTCTCCTTGATTTTTCTTTACTTTCAAATTATCTCTTTATTCATAATAATTTAGAATTCAGCCCTAAATTCAAACATCTAAACGTAAATGACTAAGTATAACTATGAAGTGTAAGTTGGCCTTCTACTCTCCCACTAAATCAACAGAGAGAGTGATATTTAGACTGATATATATTTTATCTTAAAATAGGCTTCTGAAGTTGGCAGTATATGCATATGTTTGAAGAGCTCCATGAAATCCTTTAGCTAGAGAGTCCCAAGCGTAGGTACTTAGGTGAGTTGCCCAGATATAGATATGATATATGTATATGTATATATAGAATATAGATATATTGAATATGATACAAGAACTATGGAAGATGCACACAAACATGAAACAGCACCTGGAAGACAGCTAAAATGTGTAAAAACATTTTAAATTATATCAATAGAAATTAGTCAAGGCACCAACAACCGAGTCAAGCCCCAGATCTTCACTGGCTGTACAGGGAGCAGTAAAAYATAAATCCCAGAGGTCATCTCTCTGGAGACCTGACAGATTCCTTGGGAGTTTCAGGTGTCCTAGAACTTCTCAAATGTAACTCAAAGCATCTCAAGCAAATAACTGAATCCAGTTTCTAAACTTCTGAATTTGGAGTTGAATCTCACATTTAATTACCAAACTTCTTTAAACAGATTCCTAACATCAACCACAAAATATTAAGGTAAATCTAAAACATGTATTTAGTTTAGATGAATAGTAATGCCATCAGCAAAATCACATGAAAAATGATGTGGAGGTAGAGAAATCTGAACCTATCAATGTGAAAAGATTAGTTTCAGTGGGTGGAAAAGCAGCTTATATTAATTTGGTATATTTATAGAACAATCATCCTACAAGATGTCAAAACATGAGAGGAATTCCTGGAAATGAACACAATTAGAGGAAGAAAGAAGTTTAAACTAACTTTAAAATCACATGAACAGCAAACTCCAGACTCAGCTGCTTTGGACTGCAAATCCAAACTGGTCTCTACCTAACTGTAGACCTAGACTCTACCTAACATTTAACATAAATAAATGTAAGTGAAAATATGTCTCTCATGCTATGCACATGTATTTACTAACAGGCTGTTCCTTATGCTTCAGCTTGACAAGATGATGACTAGATGACTATGAGACAGCAGTGTGCCTGGTGGACAAGACGGCCAATGGGATCCTGGGGTGCATTATGAAGAGCATCTCCAGCAGGTCGAGAGCCCTGGTAAGGCCACATCTGGAGTACTGTGTCCAGTTCTGGGCTCCCCAGGACAAGAGGGATGTGGAACTGCKGGAGAGAGTCCAGYGCAGGGCTACCAGGATGATCAGGGGCCTGGAACATCTGCCCTATGGGCAAAGGCTGAGAGAGCTGGGCCTGTTCAGCCTGGAGAAGAGAAGGCTGAGGGGGGACCTGATCAGTGTATATAAACRCCTCAAGGGAGGCAGTGAGGAGGAGGGGGCGGCCTCTTTTCAGTGGCGGCCACCAATAGGACTAGAGGAAATGGCCACAAATTGAGGCACCAAAAGTTCCTTAGGAACTTAAGAGAACACTTCTTGACAGTGTGAGGGTGACCGAGCCCTGGAACAGGCTTCCCAGAGAGGTTGTGGAGTCTCCTTCTTTGGAGATCTTTAAAACCCACTTCGACACAGCCCTGTGCCATGTGCTCTAGTTGACCCTGCGTGGGCAGGGAGGTTGGACTAGATGACCTCTGAGGTCCCTTCCAACCTTAAGCATTCTATGATTCTATGATTCTATGAACTTGAAATCCTATCAGGTGTTTCCCAATGTCAACTTGAAAAAAAATGAGAGATTCTTAAATATGAATATACGTATCAAGATATGTTGCAAGAAGCACAAATATATCTGAACTATTGGTTCTGGAGAGAGTGAATTCAGGCTTGAATAGGCCATTTATCTTTTCTATGCCTACATAGAGTTCATGTACCTTTAGTCACAAATCCATGAAAATCACTGTCTATCGATACAAAACCTGATTTTCCTGTTTCATATTGTTAATGTAACAACTCTTCTGGGTCAAACTTCCTTCTTTCCTTTTGTTCTTCCAAAATAAAATATATCAGAATATTTCCACATATGACTGATAAGAATTATCAACAGATATTAGATTTTATTCTTTTAGTTGTGAATGACTCTTTCACCTTACTGTGAACATGTTTATAAGTTTTTTTTGAAGATTTTAAAACTCAAGGTCTGAATATACARCTCAACATATTTATATAATAGAATGATTTTATTGAATGTGTTCATATATTTTGATTAATATTTTCTATGGAAGATGGAGGCTTCTGAAAAGGTCTTTTCCAACCATTAATGATTCTATGACTGGTGTGCCTTGAGCTCATGCAGGAGGTGGCACACGCTCTGAGGTGAGCTGAGTGCCTCTGGCGYGATCTCGTGCCTCTCTTGCTCTCCTTCCACGTGCTCAGCCGTGATGTTCACGGAGCTGCCCAGCACGTGCGTCCTGGCCCCGTCGCTCCCATTGCCCCATGAGACAGCTGAAGGTGAAAGCTCTGCACAGGGCCCGCAGCACCCTCGTGAACAACGAAGGCCGCTGCCTGGGAACCGCTTGCTCTGGGAGAGTGGTGATGGCTGTGAGGGAAGAGAGGCGAGGGTCAGGGGCTGTGCGAGTGCACGGCAAGCGCCTGCTGCCCCCAGCACCAAGGGCTTTCCTAAGCACTCGTGGCTTCATGCTGCCGAGCCCAATGGCCCTTGCTGGGCTAGCCAAAGCCCTCTGCCCAAGGAAGGGCTCTCGACTCTCATACATACCTGCGTCACTTTCTGGCATGTCTCCGAAGGAGGAGGAGGATGTTGCCTCCACTCTGTRCTTGGAATGAAACTGCAGGGGGACAGCAAAATAGCGCAGGTGAGTGCCCTCAGCTCACCGAGCTCAGTGGCCTCGTGTCCCACACACGACGTGGGGAGGCTGCCACAGGCCCTGAGTGCCAAGGGAAAGCTCCTGCCGCTGGTGACCGATGGGCCGATGCTTRTGATGATTGTCACAAAGTAGATTAAATGTAACAATAATTTTAAAAAGTCTTTAGAAGMAGATATCTAGCTAAGTTTATTGCAAGCATCTTTAAGGTTAATGATTGCTGACACTGAAACTGCTAAATCTCATACCAGTCAAAGACTTTGGGTATAAGGCACATTGCACAATCAATTTCATCTTGTGAGGGATGAAACATGAAGATGCTGTTCATGAAATCTCATTTAGAGATCCCTGATAGAGTATTTATGCTTAGATTTATCTAATATGCAGGGAATAAATCATGTTCGTTACAGCTTGGGTCAAGTTTATAAAAATGATTTCTTAAGGATTTATGTTTGATCAATTCTTTAGTATTTGCTTGTTTACTTTTACATAGTTAATCATCTGCATGGATTATGAGATAGGTTTTCATAGCTAATAATATTTAGTTAAGTGACTGAGAAATGAATGCTTCTTTTGTTCTGATACTTATCTGAACATTTCGTYTTGATCCTCTAAGAAATAATCAGTTTTAATTCTTCTTTTGTTCACAAAATTGAAGTATGGTCTAGACAAACCTCTTAATTATAAATACAACTCTCATACATGCAAGTAGCTCCTCAGGTATTGATCACAGTATCCCCACTCTTCAAAAGTGCCACAAACAAAACTGCCTGGAAGGTAGAGTTTGAACGCATACCCCTGCACATCCATGATACTACTRCCATGTTATCCATTATATATTACTCCTTTCTTATTCAAAAGTAATCTAATTCCTTAGAGCCAGATCAGTTTTGGTTCAAAAGAAATTTGAACCTGTTTCTTTGCATTATAGGAAAACAACTTCTTAGAGCTCTGTCTGACCTATCAAAATGTTGGCATTGGGAGGAAGGGCTTAAAGTGTTATTCGTGGTACAGCTGGTTTGTCTAAGCAAGCAATTCACCCCTGCCCCGCCTCAAAAAAAAAATAATTAAACATCTTCTATCTTAATACTATTTTTTTTTTTGTCATTCTGCCACTGAATACCCTTTTTTTTTAAATAGCTAAAAAGGTAAAACAATAATAAATATGCAGAGCTTGATGGACTCTAAAAAAGTGCAGTGAAGAACAAGATACTTCACAATGTCTCACAATAGATCTTACTTTTCAGATCTCTTTTTTTTAGTGTTGAAATGTTAKGGCAAACTGAAGGCAAAAATACAATATATATTTGGATTGCAGATTGGCTGCAAAAATAATAGATATTCTGAGGGAACAGAATTTTCTATTTACTTTRCATTATAGAAGATTTAAAATATTTTAGTTAGAGCTTAAATGGTATAAATTTTGTGCCATCCTGGTACCTGTACCTCTCTCTCAGTGTCTGTGTCTTTTCTGTTCATTTAAAGCTAAAATGGTTACCGAGGGCTTACAGAGAGTGATGGTSTCATCTAAAAAGACAGGAAGAAATAGAAATTCTATTAAATAGCTACATTGGACAACACTTCTGATGAGAATCAGGCAGCAACTCAACTGCTGGATTATACAGTCAACTGATGTAACTATGTAAAGAGATCTTCAAAAGTAGTTGAAGGTGTTTTTGAGTTTTTGTATTTTAAAATACCTGCAGATATGATTTCACTGTTAGACATAGAGCTTTTATATTGCAGCATACAAAACTGAAGATACAAACCTCTTATGAAAATAAACTAGTTCTTTGCTACCCCATACGCATCAAAAAGTAAGGAAAAAATGAACATGCAAGTTGATGTTTCTCATGGATACTAGATTTGTAGGTCACCAGTCAATAAGGGTCACCAGTCAATAAGGGGAAAATATTTTCTCTCCAGATTTTACTCTGTTATTGCTATTCTTTTAAAAGTGACAATAGTAATCCCATTCTAATGATGTCTTGGTAGTCCTGCGATATTTTAAATGATCAAAATCTAGCATGTTACATGCTAGGGAGCCCCCAGACTGCAATATTTCCAAAAAGGAAAGCAATAGAGTGAGAAGCAAGCATACGGCATACAGTTGCATTTCTTGCTATTGATTCTGAAAACTGCTGAACTGGAACTTCTTTATCAGGAGCTACATAATCAGCAAGTCAAAGTAATGCATCTCTGTCTGAAAATGCAGTAGAACCACTGTGTCAATTTAATCAAGAGGTATCAGTTGGAAAAAGCTGGAGAATTACATGACATTACATACTGATGTGTGCAAGATTGTGAAGTCTGATAACTGACAAGCTGGTAAACTGCAGCTGCTAAGAAATGCCTGGAAACACAGTGATCTTGAAGTATTAGGCCAAAAGACATACTCCCACAATCATACATGAAAGCAGAGATACAACTTGCTTAAAATGAAGACAAGAGCTGGTCAAAACAAATGTTAGTAATTAAGGCCTTATTCTATAGAATAGYTTCCAAGTCAAAGAAATGTGTTAACAGACTAGAATAAAAGCAAGTTAAGTCCAAATTAAAGCTATGATTTGGAGAAAAAAAATCTTGATTTAACAGTATATTTTAAAATGCTACTATGTCTCTTTATTCAGTGTCCATAGCAACTTAAACTGTAACCCAGCAGTAATCCACTAGAAAACATAGCTCCTTCCTCCAGGTTTGTGGTGGTGGAAGACTCATGTCCTGCTGCATAGAAAATAATGTTCATGTGATGATATTGTGCAACATGTGGCTATAAACATATCATTGCAAAAAAAAAAAAAAGAAAAGAAAAAATGTCACCCCAACTTGCTTACCTCTCTATACAATATATACAACATCATAATTACCAGTATTTTTAAAATATTAAATGTTAAATTTCAGTGAAAGACACACTTCTGCTTTGTATTTTTTATGCACAGAAGAAATCAAAACAAAAAAAAAATCTCGAAAGAAGGGAAAATCTTGAGGGAAAGCCTAGAGGAGCACGAGCGCTCTGAAAGCCGACGAGCAAAAATGCCCAGACAGTGCGAGGCAGCCCCAACGCGGAACCACGCGCAGATCGCGCCGAGCCCCGTCTAGAGGCGGCTCTGACTCGCGGAGGCGGAGCCAGCGGGGAGGGCGCGTTAAGAGCTGCCCCAAAGGAGCGCGGCTCGGCGGTTGGCKCAGGTAGTTTCCTCTCGGCTCTAGGAAAAGAGAGCTCTCTCTGCACTCTCTTCCCTCAGTGGGAAGCCAGGCGAAGCTGGGCTCTCTACTCGGCAGAGAGCCTGCACCAGGAAGACTGTGGCAATGCATAACCACCACAGAAATATCTGGCAATCCAGGTCATTAGCTGTGGGGAGTGTCTGAGCCTCTGTGTTACCAGGGGTTAGCAGAGACAACACCTGTCTTAGGTTTGAGCAGGTTGATGACCTACTTAGCCTGGTGGTAGAGCTGAAGGAGGAGGTAGAAAAGTGGAGGAGCATTACAGAATGTGAGAAGGAAATAGACTGGTGGAGCCATACACTGCAGTCATCCCAGGAAGTGCACCCAGAGATCCCCACAAATGCATGTTAGGATCCCCTAATCTCTTGCCATAGGGCAGAATTAACAGTATTGAGATGAACAAGAAAGGAAACAGGTCCTTTTTCAAGGTGGCAGGAGAACTCTTTACAGGCCCGTCTCACCCCCACAGGTGACCACGTTCAACAAGTATAAGGACTTGGAACTTGAGGACCAAACGTGGTCACAGACCGAAGCCATCTAMGGGGTTGTCTAGAGTGAGGCAGTCAAGTCCACACCTTAAGGCCTCTCCCACTAAGGAGAAAAGGAGTACCCGGAAGAAGCGTTGAGTGGTTGTCATGGGTGACTCCCTAYTGCAGGGCACAGAGGCACCAATCTGTAGACCTTATCCTTATGCAGAGAGGTCCCCTTATCCAGAGAGGTCTGCTACCTGCCAGGGACTGGAATAAGGAATATTGCAGAGAGACTGCCGAGGCTTGTCCAAGTGTCTGAGTATTATCCCCTGTTACTGTTTCATGTGGTCTCTAATGATGCTGTGGGGAAACTGGGAAACACTGAATGAGATTTCAGAGCCCTGGCGATGGCAGTCAAAGGTCTGGGTGCCCAGGTTGTATTCTCCTCTATCCTGCCACTAAGGGGAATGAACATGAGGTGGAAAAAGGCAGATATTACAGGTTAACAGCTGRCTGCACCACTGATTTTGGCAGCAGGGTTTTGGTTTCTATAACTATGGTACTATGTTTGAAGAGCACTAGCTAGTGGGCATTCATGAGAGCCACCTCAGTAAGAAGGGCATGCATGTCTTTACCAAAAGGCTGGCCAACCTGGCTAGGAAAGCTTTAACTAAGCAAGAAGAGGGAAGGGGAGTGTCACATGGACAGGGCAATCAATACCATGCAGCCAAAGTCAATGAGCATCCAGCAGGAGTATGGTAGTGGGGAAGTGCGGATAGGACATTATTATAGAGGGTGTTCTTTTACCCCTCSTGGGAAAGCTGCAAACTTGATTACTTACCTTAAATGCCTGTATGACAATGCACGCAGCATGGGGAATAAGCAGGATGAACTGGAGATCTGTCTGCGGTCCCAGCATCACAATCTCATAGGAATTACAGTGACATGGYGGGATAGCTCCCATGACTGGAGTGCTGGCATGGAAGGCTATGTGCTCTTTAGGAAGGACAGGCTGGGAAGGTGAGGTGGTGGAGTTGGTCTGTATGTGAGAGAGCAACTGGAATGTATGGAGCTCAACCTGGGAGTGGATGATAAGCGGGTGGAGAACTTGTAGGAAAGAGTTAAAGGACAGGCTGATGTGGGAGACACTGTGGTGGGTGTCTGCTACAGGCCACCTGACCAGGATGAGGAAATTGACGAGGCCTTCCACAGGCAGCTGGAAGTTGCCTCATGGTCACAGGCCCTGGTTCTCATGGGAGCCTTTAACTACTCTGATATCTGCTGGAAAGATAACACTGTGAGGCACAAATGGTTCTGGAGGTTTCTRCAGTGTGTTGATGACAACTTTTTGGCACAGGTTGTGTTGTGAAATGTTGCAGTTTGAAAGCCGTAGTGGTGATGGGGGGGAAGAAGATATGAAATTAGTATCAGATTCACAAACAGTCTATAGACCGTAGGTCTGATCTCCTTCCTAGGAGCGAATTGAGTTCCCAAATAGTGTCATCAACTATAAGCTCAATTCTGGCAGTGTCGGATTCATGAACAGTCTGTCAACTGTAGGTCCGAAAGCCTCCCCCCAGAGAAGTAGTCGAGTTCACAAACAGTATGATTTATTCAAATGCAACATTTACAAAGCAGGATTTGGATGTCAGTATGGGAAATTCTCTACTACAACGTGGGTTTTTTTAACTAGCTCTGATGTACAAATGTGCAATCATCACTCATCCCAGAAGATGGGAGAGGGCTCTCAGTCTCAAATCTCCTCAGGTGGCGTCTCAACTTGAGAGGAGGGAAGAGGGATCACCCTGTCGACTGATCCGAGAGTTACGATGGATTCCTCCTTCTCAGTTGTTAGTCTTCTCAGGCGATGTTCCAGTCTGAGGGGAGGGAAGGGGAATCAGCGCATCGAGCAACCCAAGAGTTACGATGGAGTCTTCCCCCCCCCCCGGTTCTTAGTCTTCTCAGGCAGCGTCTCAACCCAAGGGGAGGGAAGGGGGATCAGCCCGTCGGCTGATCCAGAAGTTACGATGGAATCTTCCCCCACAAGTTCTTAGTCCTCTCAGGCGGCATCTCAGCCTGAGGGGAGGGAAGGGGGATCAGCCTGTCGACTGTCCCAAGAGTTACAATGGAATCTCCCACTTCCCACCCTCACTCCTTTCCCCCCCACCCCCGCCAAGTTCTTCATCCTTAGTTCACCTTTTATAYTTTTCTTTACATTCAGGTGGAGTTTGAGTGACTGGAGTCATACTTAATATTGTTATTGATTGTTGAAAAAGTTTCTCGCTTTCATTTAAAGGTACAGTCAATCAAAAACCTAGAGCKCATGCTCAGTGAGGGGTGGTCGTACCTCAGAGGCAGGTAACTTTTGGGATGGAGGTGTGTTTTGGCATTATAATGAGCGTATAATGAGCAAAGTTCAAGCAAAGTTCATCYGAAAGGAGTGATTTGCCACTTTTCTGGCTCAGCACCGGACTTTTTATCGTATATCTCCCATTGGACAGCTGCTGTGAGGCTTATCAGCGGCCCAGCACAGGGAGTGCGACAGAGTTTGTCCGCYGGGTCTTCACTCCACTCCATCCTCCGTTACTCCCCTTTGCAGCTGCGAGGAGGGCAGATTGTGTTGCCCAGGCAACTGTGGAGGAGCCAAGTCTGTGCATACCAGCCATCCTGGAAGTGGTAACTGTATCTCACCCCAAGCAAGCTTCTGTAATGCCAAAACTTCTGTTAGGCCCTAATTTTCCTCTCAGTTCCCATTTCCAAACAATTTTTCCACAGGTTGTGGAGGAGCCAATGAGGAGAGGTGGGCTACTGGACCTCATAACAGAGAGGGACTCATTGGAGATGTGAAGGTGGGGGGCAGCCTTGGCGAGAATGATTGTGAGTTGGTGGAGTTCGGGATCCAAGGAGGAGGAGGCAGGGCTGTAAGTAGCCTTGCAACCATGGACTTCAGGAGGGACGACTTTAGCCTCTTCAGAGACCTCCTTGGAAGGTTCACATGGGCTAGGGCTCTAGAAGGAAGGAGGGGCCCAGGAGAGCTGGTTAGTATTCAAGCAGCACTTCCTCCACGCTCAGCAAGAGTGCATCCCTGTGTCTAAGAAGTCAGGCAAAGGGGGCAGGAGATCTGTGTTGATGAGCAAAGACCTTGTGGCAATGCCCAAGAAGAAGAGGGCAATATACAGTGTCCTTAACGAACATCCTTAACGAACAAGGGTGTGCAGTAAACTGCTGATGAAGGACAAAATGGCAGTAAACTGCTGATGCAGAACAAGTGGATACAGTAAACCGCTGAAGTAGCCAGACTGAACTAGGTCATGATGAAGAAATCCAGAAATGGGACTTTGAAGCAGAAACAAAACTGTGAGTTGGTCAATGATTGGATGCCAGCTCTGGAGACAWGTGACAATATAGTGACGAGGGGAGAGCATGTAAAATCATGATTGGTCGAGAGTGCGGCTTACTGTATAAAAATGTGCTAGAGTCTGTAATAAACGGGGCAAGATGATAAACTCATATTGAGTGTGATTCTTGTAACCCCGGCCGATTCCCTACAATACAGAATGTGGAAGAAAGGACAGACCCCTTTGGAGGAATACGGGAACGTTGTCAGAGAATGCAGGAATGTGGCAAGGAAGGTTAAGGCACATTTGGAATTAAATCTGGCAAGTGATGTTAAAGATAGCAATAAGAGCTTCTTCAAGTATATCAGTRGCAAAAGGAAGATTAGGGAAAACATGGCTCCACGAGTGAAGGGGTAGGTGCCCTGGTTACGAAAGACACAGAAAAAGCAGAAGAAGCTTTCTTGCTTCAATGTTTACCAGTGGAAGCACCCTGGAATCCCGGACCCTAGAGACAAAAGAAGAAGCCTGGAGACAGGAAGACTTGCCCTGAGTAGAGGAATACTGAGTTGGAGAACATTTTATAGGTGTTTTTGATACCCACTTGATACCCACAAATCCATGGGCCCTGATGAGGTGCACCCAAGAATGCTGCTTGAGCTGCTGAATGTTAGTGATCAGCTGTTCTCCATCATCTTCAAAAGGTCCTGGAGAATGGAGGAGGTGCTGGAGGACTGGAAGAAAGCCAGTGTCACACCAGTCTTTAAAAATGGCAAGAAGGAGTACAAAGGAAAACACAGGCCAGTCACAAACACAGGCCAGTCAGCCTCACTTCTGTCCCTGGGAAAGTGATGGAACAGCTTATCCTGCCATTGTTTCCAAGTGCATGGAGGACAAGATGGTGCTCAAGTGTAGTCAGTATGGATCATGCTTAACTATCCTGATAACCTTCCATGATGAAATGACTAGCTGTACAGACAAGGGGAGAGCAGTGGATGTCATCTGTCTTGACTTAAGCAAGGCTTTAGACACTGTCTCTCATAGTGAGAACTAACTGGATGGCAGAGCTCAGAGGGTTGTGATCAGTGGCACAGAGTCTAGTTTGTGTCCCCAAGTGGTTAGTCCTTGGTCCAGTTCTGTTCAATTTATTCATCAGTGACCTAGATGAAGAGGCGGAGTGACTCCTCTGCAAGTTTGCCCATGATGCCAAACTGGGAGGTGTAGCTGAAACTCCAGAGGGCTGTGCTGCCATCCAGAGGGACCTGGACAAACTGGACAACTAGGTGGTGAGAGACCTTACAAAATTCAACAAGGGCAATTGCAGCATCCTGCACCTTGGGAGGAATAACCCCGGACACAAGTACAGGCTGGGGACTGACCTTCTGGAGAGCAGCCCTGMAGAGAAGGACCTGTACGTCATGGTGGATGACAAGTTGACCGTGAGGCAGCAGTGTGCCTTGGTGGCCAGGAAGGCCAATGGGATCCTGGCATGCATTAAGCATGTCTCCAACAGGTTTGAGAGAGGTGATCGTCCCCCTCTACACAGCCCTGGTGAAGCCACATCTGGAGTACTGTGTGCGGTTCTGGTCTCCTCAGTACAAGACTCTGCTGGAGAGAGTCTAGTGCAGGGTTACTAGGATAATCAGGGGCCTGGAACATCTGCCCTATGAGGAAAGGCTGAGAGAGCTGGGCCTGTTCAGCCTGAAGACGTGAAGGCTGAGAGGGGACCTGATCAATGGATCAGTGTATCTTAATGGAATGTACCTTAAGGGAGGGAGTGAGGAGGATGGGATCAGCCTCTTTTCAGTGGTGGCCACCAATAGGACTAGAGGAAATGGCCACAAACTGAGGCGACACAAGTTCCATAGGAAGTTAAGGAAAAATGTCTTGACAGTGAGGGTGACCAGAGCACTGGAACAGGCTGCCCAGAGAGGCTGTGGAACCTCCTTCTCTAGAGATCTTCAAAACCCACTTAGACGCAATCTTGTGGCACATGCTCTAGGTGACCTTGTGTGTACAGAGGAGTGAACTAGATGATCTCTAAAAGCCCCTTCCAGACATAATGATTCTATGATTCTAAAATTAGGTCAAGAATTAGTTTCAGGTCAAATATATTTTCATATGCTATTTTTTTAAAGCAAATATACAAGGTTGTTTTATCTCCCGTACTATTCACTTTGCATTTTGTGTTCAGCAGGACTTTTAAAAGACAGCAATTTTTAGATGTATTTAATATAAAACTGTTTGAAAAAAAGTGTGACTATTAGAACTGATTATAATTCATCTTTGAAAGGTCAAAATTACAGAAATGAAAGAGAAAAAAAATCTTTCGTTCACGCTCATAAAAAGCTGATTTTAATCTGTTAGAATAAAACTCTCAAAACTGAGTTATTTGAGGATTTGAGAAAATATACTGCTGCATGCATTGCATGCAAAATCACATAAAGGGCCAGATCATTAGTTGATGTTAAACTATATTGATCTTTACAGATTGCAATATATTAGTTCACTCTCTCTTGTATGAATAATACAGTGCCCTTCTGTAAAATTTAAAGGAACTTTATAGSGAAATGAGTCCTTAATGGCTACCCTTACAATGGCAGGCGAGGCAGACTGGTAGAGGCAGACATGTATACTGAAATAGTCGGCTCTGAGGATGTCTATACTATTTACATTTCAGTTTTTTATGTCATCCCAATTCTAGCCTATTCCACAGATACAGTGCCCAATCATGGTTATAATGCAATGCTCATCTAATGCAATACATACACTCCTGAAATACTTCCTAGTTTAATGRCAACTGGAAGAAATCCAGCTCCTGACCTTTGGAGTTAGAATCATAGAATCATAGAATGCCGAAGGTTGGAAGGGACCTCAGAGGTCATCGAGTCCAACCCCCCTGCTCACGCAGGGTCACCTAGAGCACGTGGCACAGGGCTGCATCCAAGCGGGTTTTAAAGATCTCCAAAGAAGGAGACTCCACMACCTCTCTGGGCAGCCTGTTCCAGTGCTTTGTCACCCTCMCAGTGAAGAAATGCTTCCTTGAGTTCCTGTGGAACTTCCGATGCTTCAGTTTGAAGCCATTTCCTCTAGTCCTATCCCTGCCCACCACTGAAAAGAGGCTGCCCCCCTCCTCCTCACTGCCTCCCTTGAGGTATTTATACACGCTGATCAGGTCCCCCCTCAGCCTTCTCTTCWCCAGGCTGAACAGACCCAGCTCTCTCAGCCTTTGCTCATAGGGCAGATGTTCCAGGCCCCTGATCATCCTCGTAGCCCTGCGCTGGACTCTCTCCAGCAGCTCCACATCCCTCTTGTACTGGGGAGCCCAGAACTGGACRCAGTACTCCAGRTGTGGCCTCACCAGGGCTGAGTAGAGGGGGATGATCACTTCCCTCGACCTGCTGGAGACGCTTTTCTTAATGCACCCCAGGATCCCGTTGGCCTTCTTGGCCACCAGGGCACACTGCTGCCTCATGGTCAACTTGTCGTCCACCATGACACCCAGGTCCCTCTCTGCGGGACTGCTCTCCAGCAGGTCCACTCCTAATCTGTACTGGTGTCCAGGGTTATTCCTCCCCAAGTGCAGGACCTTGCACTTGCCCTTGTTGAACCTCATGAGGTTTCTCGCCGCCCGGTCCTCCAGTCTGTCCAGGTCCCTCTGGATGGCAGCACAGCCCTCAGGGCTATCAGCTACTCCACCCAGTTTGGTATCGTCGGCAAACTTGCTGAGGGAGCACTCCAGCCCTTCATCCAGGTCGTTAATGAATAAGTTGAACAGGACCGGACYGAGAACTGACCCCTGGGGGACACCACTAASTACAGGCCTCCAGCTGGACTCCGCACCATTGACAACCACTCTCTGCACCCTGCCATCGAGCCAATTCCTAATCCACCTCCCCGTCCACACATCTATCCCACACCTTTCATGGTGTCCCATGGTGTGGGTGGTATCCCACACAGTTCATTTCATGATGACAACCAGAGTGCATTAGATGGGATGATCACAAATTTCTGTTTCAAAATTATACTCTCTGATCCACACTAGAACACCAATGTAGACACATTTGCTCATCAGTATTATCTTCACTGTTAGAGAAYAAATGTGTGCAGAAGAATATACTTGCCAACATTAATCACCAACAGAATTAAAATTAAATGTTTTCCATGTCTGTACCCTTTTTGAATACTTCGTTATTCTTCTTCCATTCCCAATTTAAGAGTGGGTATTGCTAAGATATATTTTCCATTTATACTTCATCTGAACTTGGATTGATGCTGATGACACACTTGTGTTCTGTGGTTAAGAAACCATTTTTTTCCTTTGCCTTCAACGAATATTTGGAGTTTTTGGATCTGGCTTTGGATACAGATTTGAAGCATTTCATTAGTTCTTGCCTATTCAGATATTCTCCTCACTGCTTATGGTTACTTATCTTCTCTTTCCTGGAAGTACCTGTCAACTGTAAAAGTGACCTTGCAGAACATTTTAGATGCAACTTGCTCTAAATTGGTTTCTCAGCATATACAACAGAGTTCAYATCTTTTATATATGCATGCAGTAATATATGTCTTATATAGTATCTAGCAAAAGGAAAACATATGTCACAGTAGACTGAAATAATTAAAAAGGAACCTGTCTTCAATATCCTTTTTTTTTTTCAGTATGTTTGGCAGCCTTATAGTCAGAGTGCTGTTTCCAATGAATGGAATAAACTTGCAATCATTACTTTGAAGCCATAACTGTAGCTGTTTATAACAAAACTCCTGTCCTATGTTTAGATTACAAACTAAGACAAATATCTCTGCTTTACTGTGACCTTTCCAACTATAAGCCTATGTATCAGCAAAAACACCTGTTACATTTTTTTTCATAATCCTGAGCTATCTGAGGSCAAGAAAGTTCTGGGTCAGCATCTTGGCAGTATGAGGAGATTTTAATCTATAATGTATTCTGAGTATCAATAATAATAAGCTTTATTATTACTTACACCCTTCATAATTACAATCTTGGAGATCAATGGTTCTGATAAAGTCACAAGACTCTCTAAGATACAAAGGAGATTCAGGACCTACAGTGCCAGCCCTTGACAAAAATTCTCTCTTCTGAGTCACTGCACTATTTGCAAAGAGTTTTGCAGTGAATATACTGGCATAATGATTGCAGTAGCAGATTATAAATAGCTGTATTTATACATAGCTCTGAACTAAAAGAGCAGCATGGTGGAACCATTTTTAGTAAGCACTTTTTTTTTCCTGTCTGTAATTTTATTCTTTGCTCCATTTTGCTTCAGAGAATCCCATGCTTGAAGCTTTAAAACTTATGATTTCTGAATATGAAAACAGACAGTTCTTAATCACATTTTAGGTGTTGCAATTTTTAGAGAGCGAGCGGCAGCTGTACCCTCTTCCTGTTACTTAGCAACAGAGGAGCCCTAGAGACCGTGGCTCCCAACATCTCTCTCTGCCTGTCAGCGCCTGCAGGAGGACCAAAACCAAAACCAAAACCAGCTTCCCAAGGAAAGCTCCTGTATATGTGATTTTAATACAACTCTACACTAAATGTTTGATAGCTGAACACGGAGTTTGCTTGGTTAAGCATTCAATTGTCAGAGAGGAAAAGGCACATTTGCTAAACTCTCTAAGCTCTCAGCTATGTCGGTTATATTTTATTATGAGTCTTGCAGTGTTCCATTAAAATCATTGCTCACAGTGAAGATGTACACTGAAATCTTCCCAGTTTTAAATTCTCATGACTCACATTTTCTGTCAAGCCAGGTTAACAGGTCTCATCCTAGCCTCTGTCTCTAGTCAATGGGAAAAGATGGAGATATCATGATCTCTGATAATTCTGACTCCATCATTTCCCCCACCCACTGTGGCTGGGTGGTTCCCAGCCCTTGTGTGGCCTTGGAGGCAGCTTGGTCTCTGTGGTAGGGTGGGACCTCAGCTGTCCCTGGCTTTTTGTGTCACCAGGTGACAGAGTGGGCACCTGCCCTGAATATGACACTCCTCCTGGGGATGACCTCACGTGCTGGCAAATCCTCATAGCATCTTGTCAGGTATGAGCAGCTCTGTCACATCCAGCGTAGAACCTATATAGCAACTGGAAAGGTGGAGATAACACCAAGAGGAAAGAGTAGTAGACCATTCCTTCATTATTCTCCTTAGAGGAAACCCTCACACAATTGGGTTCTTAGCATGGACTCCTGTCATCATTCCCCACGCATCTGAGATAAATTTACAGCACATCTCATGATTTCTTGAACCTTGAGGTTCCAAGGAGATGAAGATTGAAATCAGAAAGACATGAGAAAACACATCATTGTTGTATATTTGAAAGTTAGCAAACTTTCAAGCTGCCAGAAGAAGGGGAGAGAGGTGGTCTGAAACCTCCTCCTATCTTAAACATAATGGGAGTATATAATGGGACCATCCAAACTATTCACTTTCTTCCATTGCCACTAGTATGCCCAAGGAGGGCAGAGATGGGTGTAGGAACTTAATCTGGATTAAATGTATATGTATTGTCTTGGTGAGTTGTGGGGAAGGATAAGCTGTGGAAAGAAAGCCCTGCTCTGAGGTAGAAAGCATAGGAAAGAGTATGTCCAAGCGGAAAAGCAGGCAGGTTGAGCATGTCCCATGCAACTAAATAAAGTGTCAGATTTTTATCACATGTTCTCAGATAACTCAGGACACTTTGTTGTAGGATAGGACAGCCTTGAACTCTTGTTAAGGTGCATATTTCTCTACAAACATTTCCCCCAGAATGATCTGATCTATGTGATTCTTTTATAACTTGCTGAAAAACCTACTGAATCTGAATGCTGATGCTCCCAAATTGCTCTCTCTGCATCTCTGAGGTGAACAATTTAATTTCTTTTCACATCTTTGAGAAGATTGGTACTAGCTTAAAATAATTTGTAGATAGTCTAGTTTTATTCCTTAAGTGTATGCTTATAATTTTGCTTTTATAATACAAGTAAGGGGTTGATAGTGGCAGTGAAAAAACAAAGTTCTGAGGTTGTAGCAGAGGATTCTCTGTCAGTTCTCTCCATTTTATGCATTTATTACAGAACATTCATTTCTTTAACCCTTCAAATCTTTTATTCAGTTAATTAGTTTTACAAGTAATACCTGTTTACTAAAAGACTGCATGTGTTTTAATTCACTATCATCTAGTATTACATGTTATTTTTCCCCCTCCCTCTCTCTAGATCTGTTGTATTTACCTTTTACAACTTAGCAAATCATGAGGTAAATGGTAAATTTTCTCAAGGCTCTTGCTCTGTTGGAGTCTTCATTCTGCTGCCCTAAGAGTAAATAGACTGGGAAAAAGTCTAACAGAAGGAGTACAATTTACAGTAAAAAAAAATGTTTTTCTTCTCAGTGAAAGCTGTAGTCTTGTGAAATTAATTAAAACGAGGCAGTAAAAGAAGGAAAGCAAAGCAGGCTCAAGTTTGCTCATTTTTTAGTGCTAAGACAACAAAGTAGAGACTGGAACTGAAAAGGTACTTCTTGTCATGTCTGGAGTTTCTGAGTATTTGGAAATGGGTTCAGGCAAATAACTTATCTAAATCTTAAGATATTCTTAATAACTTGGATAATTCAGTAGAACAATACTTACTTTTTTACTTCTAACCCATTTTTTTCCTTGTTTCGGGCATTGTTTAAAACAGAAATCTGCAGKCTCAAACATGATAAATCACATAAAAATAGCATGGAAAGATAGTACTAGAGTAGAGTCGAAGAAAGCCTTTATGTAAAGCAATTAACTTCCTGTAGAACGAGTGAAATGCGGAGAGTAAATGTAGAACATATTTTCCACGGAAAATATGCATCTTGAAATACTCTTAGATGTTATGTATAATGCATCTTAATAAGCAGTAGTAATAAGAACAGACAGAAATTTGCAGGAGGGTGTTCTTTTGCAAATTGGTTCTTCACCACCCAAAAGTAGAATGAATAAATAATAAAACTTTTATATCCAATTTTATTATTTGTTTTTAGTGCTTTGATTAAAACACAATATAAGTAGGTTTTACCGAAGTACATTCATTTTGTAATTTCATTTGAATATTAATAACTTCTTGTCTTAATCTACTGTCTAATGATGCTCTGAACAATTAAAGAGCTGGCACATTGCACCACAAAGGTGGTTGCATTTAAGTGGCGTGTAAAATGATTCTTCTGTTCCATTCCCTCCTCATGAGAGTGCTGTGGGTTTAATTAATTTGGGTTTACAAAGCATTCTTATATCTTTGGATGCATTGCACAATAGAAATGCCAAGCGGTGGTGATAAATAGCAGAATTAAAAAAAAAAAAAAGTATTAAATGATGTTTTAGAGAAGATAGTTTAGAAGATAATATGTAACTTTTTTAATAGGAAGAGTTTATATTATATTTTCATGTTTCCAAGCTTACAGAAGATCCCTAACCTTGTAAGAAAGAAAAGAAGAAAAGAAAAGAAAAGAAAAGAAAAGAAAAGAAAAGAAAAGAAAAGAAAAGAAAAGAAAAGAAAAGAAAAGAAAA